>NW_028250037.1:0-25821 GCF_964263255.1 Lissotriton vulgaris
AACATTTTTGTCAGATTCACATTGTACTTCTGTGTCAACTGAACTAGTGCCTTATGAACTCGTTTTGCCTTCCTAGTGATATCCTTGGCCCCAAACAACAGCTCATCTTGATCATATAGATCCACTCTTTCCAATGGCAGCTTCCCATTGATCACCTCATCCACTTCTGCCTAAAACTTCAGTACATCTAACAAATTTGCCTTCACTCCAACCTCAAGCCTTCCTCGATTTGTCACATTACACGGTCCCGCCCTGTCACAACTTTGACCTCTCCAGCAATCCTCCGTCTCCTCAAACCGGGCAGTGGGCCAGCCTTCCTTTTCACAACTCTGACTCTTCCATTCACCTTCCAACCTACATTCGGGAACCCAAGTCTTGTTCTAGACTCCTCTTGTCTCAGTCTAATCTCGGCTGAGCTCCTCATAGTCTCCCTCACTGGTGCAGCCCTTATTCTTATTTGTGACCTAGAATTTGCCAGTGTACCTGTTCGCCTCATTTCCAATCCTGTGCACACCCTTGAATGGTCTGCCATCGCTGGCAATGGAGTGCTAGCTTCCACAGGATCCAAAGGTACACCCACCCCTCCCATCGTAAGACTTCCTCCAGAGATAGTTTCTTCCCCCATTCCTGTTGACTGATGACTCCTACTTTCTCCCATACTCAGATTGTATATTAAGGCCATGGGTCCAATGGTAACCGGCACCGTGAGGACTTCTGGTAGCTGTACGTCACAGTTGGTTCCTCTCATCTCAGTATTTCCGATGTCCGACCTTCCTGCCCCTTCCAATCCTAACAAAATCTTTCCCACTTCTCTTGAACTTACGCCTTACCAGTCGATCGCACAAATTCCAGCGTTCCTTCTACCAGTTCTCACTTTCCCTCCTCAGACGGAGGGTTGTAAGTTGGAGAACTCTCTTGCCAACAGTCTGTCTAACAAGCTATCATCTGTGTCACTGTCATCCTCTGTAATTCCTGTTCGTGCACCATCTCCTTTTACCAACAATGGATACAATCTCTCTCCCTCTATGGTATCAACCCTCCGTCTCTTCAACTGAGCATCATGATATGACTTCATTGCTTTTCTCATCCTTCCAATCGAAATGACCCATAATCTGGAAAAGCCAATTCTCCTTACTTTTCTGTAATTTTATGCCAATATTGAAGCCATACTATTGTATGTAGTACTACATTTGTTACCATGTAATATGCTGGGGTATCCACTGGTGGGGCTTCTTCACCTATCCAAGTCACCACTCCGGTATCTCCCCTAATAAACCTTGCAATACTTTAAAACATCTCATTTTGAATTTAATTGTTATAAAACATAATTTCCCCTTTCAAGATTTCGCCCATCAATCCCAGCTCGTGGTTACACCGACCGGACTATCACAGCGAGGCGCACTCTGATGTCACCGTTCCTCTTTGCAGCGGTTCACCCTCCTTCACAATCTCACCATATGCATTCATTCTCCCATTCACACAAGCAAGTAACTGTTCATCCAAAAGCTCCTAAACAATGTAACTACCTATTAGGCATTCAAAGTAACGTACAATTACATAAGACCCAAGTAATTGCCGTCTACAAGATCAATAGTACTTTCTCTCAAGAACATTCACTCTCCGTGATCCACGGCCTACGTTAGTCACTTGAATCGCTGCAGTCCATGCCTGGCCTGAGGTATTCCAAACGCGACTCTATTAGATCCTCTCACACAAAGTTTCCTACCCCAAGTGAGCCATGGATAGCGCTCCACGACTCCCACATCAATGATCATACAATTACAGTACAAAGCTGTCCCGGGATCTTGGACTTCTCTTATCCGCTTTCCAAAACCTCCTGATCCGCACGTGTTCGGACCTGTAAACCAATAAACTCACTTTCACTCGACTATAATTCCAGCTCCGCAAAGACATCACACAATCAATTCACCGCAATCTAACACACACATTACTGTTCATATTCATGCTACCGCTGCCTCCGTCGGACCATTAATTTCTGGCGACCTCCATCAACGCTCGCTGTCCTCTGATCTCAATCATGGGGCTCTCTTTTGGGCTCTAGATATTCCTGAGTTCTCCCCTCACCTCTAGAGGCAGCCATCCGTTTCTGGTACCAATTGATGGGGCCTGATTCCATGTCCTAAATTTACTTAGGAACCCCCGGCGATTGTCTTTATTGCCTGCTATAGACGTATAAAGGGGAGGAAGCAAGTTACCAAATATACATTTTCCTCCTGTCTGGTTAAAGGACCACAAACTCTGGATTCAGGTTTTGTTAATTTATTACGAAGCCAAAAATAAACAAATATAGACACACCTCAAAATCAGAGTATAAAGGTTCATGAATACTAATACAGAGTCCAACCTACGAATATAGTTAATCCGGCACAATAGGCACAGAACAATGAATTCAAAAATCAGAACACAGTTGAGTATTGACACTGCGTTCAAATCCCTTTTCATTTATATTTCCAAAATAAAATAATAATCTATCCCTACTCCCTTCCTAATGTCCCAGAAAAGATTCCCCAAAGGTGTCAGCACGTGTTGACTTCCTAAGAAGTGCACTCAAGTTAAATGGATCAGGTAGCGTAAAGCAACAAAGCTCGTTCTAAGATGCTCCCCTTCCTCAGTCAAAAGCAGAAGTCCTGCAAATCTATCCCTGTGCCTAATACAAAAAGACAAAGTTACACCCCTAACAGGTCACATGATAAGTTATTCCGTAAGCACCTTCTATGAGTAACTTTCAACAGACTCCAATTAAGTCTTCTTGCAGACCTTGGTTCCCAGGTTCACCAGGCACGGAAGGTGTCCTCCCTTCTCTCTGTTCAAGTTCTTCAAATACATTCGTCTACTCCCATGTATCTTCTTAAATCTAAAATAACGAGTTGGAAATCCTGCCCCTGCAGTAAGGGTGAAAAGAAAACTTTCTACACACATACATTTTAATTAACTCCCAACTCAAGAGCAAACGATGAGAAACAAAACTTAAGGAAAAGGAAAGTTAGGCCTACAATTGGTCAACATAAGAATGGTCTTTAATGTGCACCCTTTGCACAAGCCTCTACATGAATCATTTATAATAGTGAATACATTTGTTTTACCTAATAATCATTATGTACGTATATGGTTACATGATTTCTCTAAATACGTGCGAAATGCTAATCAGTCCTGTAAATATCGTCACAATTTCATTCCACTGATTTTCATATGGTGATATAAACTTCATTCTAATATGCACAAAATTCAACCAAACAATAGAATATATGCAAGTGCAGTTCATACATGGATATAATGCACCCTTACAAATTTAAGAGCATTGAGCGCTCTATCAGTGCCTAGAGAAATGCATGCCTGCATTAGAATGATAAGGAGTTCTCCTTGCAAGCAGGAGTGGAGGTACAGAAATACCTGGGTCATACCCAGTGTGCTTCAGTGTAAACAAACACTAAGGGCGTTTTCTGATTGCTTCAAAGCATGCGAGCTATGCTTTAGGCATGGGACTGCGTGTGAGGGTTTAGATTTAGAGGTTAATCCTTCACCCTTATAAAGAAAGGGTGAGAAATTCCAACAGCTAAACTGTCAATGGGTTACAGATAATTTTTCCACTGTTATTTATGTGTTTGGCCAGTGGCCTTTCATGAACAAACAATAAAGCACGAATGATACATTGAGTTGGCTTCAATCAGAATACAGATTGAACCATAGTTTGATATACATATATATGCCATTTGACTCACACAAGTTACTTCATATTTGAGTTGAAGTTCAACAGACCCTGACCTCTTCTCAAAAAGGCTGTTTGGTTACTCTCTTTGTTCCTGATTATGATACAGTCTGTCGATTGATCCCACTTAGCCATAATAATCTTATGGATCCACCTTAGATTATGTGACCACAGATAGCCAAGACCCACCTTTTCTGCAAGACATTAAAGGCTTTTGTTCCACAGGGTATTCTTTTTTTTTTTTTGGAAAACCTTTATTTATACATTGGTGTACACAGCTATTCAGCCGAACATCCCGGAGGCACGGCAGCATGGTGAAAACACAGTATCATAGGTGCACACACACAATGTCCACGGATAAGTGAGGTTTAATTTTCTCTTTTTAAATCAGGATAATATTAATAACCAGAAAAGAGTCCAATATAAGGTAAAGAAAAGGGGAAGGGATCAGGCGTCCTTCAATAAAACATAGCCAGGCAGTGGGCGGGCTAAACAAGCGAGCATTACACAGCTAAAAAGAGCACAGTTACGACATCAGCACCACTTCGAATGAATCAGGATATTTATGCACACAATCACCGTGTGCACATGCCAGGCGCCCACCCAATGATACCCAACGTGCAGCAAAACTTAGGTACAAGTACTACAGACCAGTAAAACCTCCAAAGACAACCCTTCACCCCAATCCCAAACCCTGGTGAAAGAGAAAAAAAAGAAAAAGCCCAAAAAAAAAGGGCAAAGAGAAAAAAGGGGCCATAGAAACAAAAAAAGGAAACACAAGAAAACCCCTCCCCCAACCCTCCACCCTGCACCCCTGCAAATGGCTACGGCCTACCCCCCCAGCAGCGTGTCTGTCGCCCAGTGTCCGAAACCCGAAATATAGAAGAGAGTAAGAAGATATAAAAGTATAGAATAAAGTGACAGAAAAAGGAAAGGGCGGAGGAGGCAGATGTCATAGACGTACGTAAGACAGGCCGTGTGACAGGATATCGACATTTATAACCACAATAAGTAGGGGAGCACCAAGAAGGCATTTGAATCAGGATTAGTAAGTCCCCAGTCAATGTACACTACCTCAACACCCACCCCGAAGAATCGAAGAAATACTGCAGGAAACATAGGCATACATTACAGAATCCAACTACAAGCGCAAAACATGACCCGCTACATACTCCGATGAAAATGTGAAAATATAGAAGGAAAGAAATAGAGGAGGGCCTTCGATCTGACCCCCGGCCTCCCCCCACCCTACGCACAGCAAGTGTCCCCAGATTCGGATCCAATTGAGCTCAGGAAGCATTATTCGTCGCATAATACCGTTAGTGACATCACACTTGGGCGCAAGCCTCACAATCGCTGGCTAAGTATCCGTCCCCCGATACTGAAAACAGATTCACCCCTGACCCGCTCTGTCCCATCTACCAACACGTGTCCGTAGGGTAGCCACCGTGCAGTTCAATATGGCCGACTCAAGTAGACCAGGCAAACAAAACAGGAGTATCTCCTCCTGGGTCCCGGACAGCCATGAACCATATGAACACCTCTGTCGGAGGTACAGTCCTCTCAGCATGGCCAAGTCACATACCTCACAGTTCAGACGCAAAGATAAGAGAGTCACGCCACCGGGCCGCCGTTGAGGTGAAGCCTGGTTAGTCAAGGAAGGTGTCCGACATCCTCCCACCGTCCGCGGAACAGACCCAAGCCACAGTTAGTAGAGCTCGACAGAGCTATCCTTTGAGCCAAGTTCCCCAGCGTCGCCACGATTGCCTGTGTGGTCGAAGTCCTCATCACGGGTGAAGAGGAGGGCGTAGTGACATGTACTTGAGGGCACTCTGAGCTCGTGTGCCCCGGCACCGCAGTAATGGCGTCCAGCTTCTCTCCCAGCTCTCGGGCTCCTCCCTCCATGGCACTGTGGAGGGAGCCGAGGGCAACAATGAGATCGTGGATCGTGGGCCCTACCCGGTGCGTCCGAACCGCCGTAAACCTCCATGCTATACCATCATTGCAGGGTAAAGGTCCAAACATTAGGGTGTCACTCTCCAGCCCAACCAATCTGGCCCCCTCCAGCATGGCCGTGTAATGGGATTGAGTATCGCCAAAAGGAGCACCCGGTTTCATGGTGCCCCCACAGGACGGGCCTTGGCGAGGGTAGGGAGCGCTAGAAGAGCCCCCACAGATTAGGGCATTAAGTGAGTCAGCAAAGTCTTCTCCACAATTCGGGAATAGCCCGCGATTTTGGGGCGAGCGTGAATGATGTCCGTGCGCCACACTCTCAAGGGGTCTAAATATTGTAAGATCCCCAATGGCTCACGGCAATCGGCCCCTTCTTTAGCAGTTCCATCGGTTGGGTCAGAAATTCGTTACGGAGAGAGTCAAGCCGATCGGGTCTCCATTTCTGACCAGCCGACTCCTCCCATTCCCCAGTGTCCGACGTCGTCCCAACAATGGCCGGCCCACCTCTCTCTCAGCTCCCCGGTGTCAGCATCATAGAGGGCGCAAACTACGAGGGGAGTTTCTGCCGTTCCAGAGCTCGCCGGAAGCCCGGGGACCCACCGCCAGCGTCAGCGCCACTTCATCGTTACGAATATTCAACTCCGGCTCAGGATCGGTACCAGGATATCAGTGCAGGGTGGGGAGACGTGCGGAGCCGGGAGCCTAAGCAGCCATCACGATCTTCGGCTTGGCTCCTCCTCCCACAGGGTATTCTTGCACTCTTGTTTTCGCAGATTTGGGATTTTTAGTAATCACTAGCTACGCTCCGCAATAACTGACCTTGAGACTCTACTTGTGACCGTGTTTCAGTTTGCGAGAGATGGAACAATTGGGACTCTGGTAGAGCTTTGTCAAGCTTGCCTGCAATGCCAAGGGTTGTCCCTAGTGTGTGTTCATCTGTGGTAGATCTGGTTACCAAATCCTGTTGTGGGTTTGAATTTGTATCTTTTCCCCCAAAGCGGCAAGTCCCATGCAATCACGTGGCCTGTGTTGTGAAGGAGTGGAACATACTAATGGCCCCACGATTTCCTCCCTGCTCATTTATCTCCTAGGTGTTTGATGGTTTGATGTCTCAACCTCATTTGGTGCACAGCCTAAGGGAACATCCTCTTAAACCAGCAAAAGATTAATTGAATCGCAGGGAGTCCTGGAGAAAAATGAATGTGTCTTCCAGTTGCCTCAACTCTAAATCAAATTTCCAACCTTAATCATTGCATAATTTTCTGTCTCTAACCACGAATTCCTGGATCTATTATCCAGTCTGGAGGTAGCAGCATTGCAAGACCTTCTTTTGACAACTAGAAAGACTTGGGGCCTGTCTTCGCTTGAAGAGAAAAGTGCCTGGAGCTTGTGATTTTCTCCCACCTCAATCTCCTGACTGTCATCTTCTAAATGGGAGTTAGCATTAAAGATGAATATGTGTCTCTGAGGGAAACGCAGCTTGTAAAAGCTTTACTATGTAGCCTCTAGGGTCCTCCCCCTCAACTCCCTCCGGAATTCCTAGAAGTCGCAGGTTATTACGGTGTTGCCGATTTTCTTGGTCCTCCAACTTAGTCATTATGTCTACCAGGCATGCCTCGTGTGAGGTCCTTTGTTCCTTTGCTTCCGCGGCCTCCCCTTCTAGAATCTCAGTCCTGGTTTCAACCATAGTTAGCCTATCACCAATATCTGTGCAGGCCTTATTAAGTTTTCTCATCCCGCTTTGAAGTTTTTTGGAAGCAGTCTTAGCGGTCAGATTGTCAGCCCGTACCTCTTCCTGGAATGCCTTGATTGAGTTTAGTATCGATACCAAAGTAGGATTTTCACTATCCCCTGTGCTTCCAGCGTCATCTTTCTGGGGTGAGATGGTATCGGATGCATTAGCTGCGCTTGAGGCTCTATGGTCATTACTAGGAACAGGTGAGCTCGGTGAAATATGATGAACTTCCTTAAGCTGGTTTCGTTTGCGCCTGGAATGTCTTTTCCTTACTACCGTGTCGGGCTCAGGAGCTTTATTTGGGAGGCTTTCCTCTTCTTCCTCAGACCCATTATCCTCTGACTGCCTTTCTGCGGATGATGTTTCCGCTCTGCATGATCCTGATTCTGAGAGTGATCCATCGGTGACCGAATAAAAGTTTTCGGTATTAGGCTCAGAGCCTGAAGGCTGTATAAGCGCTGTGTTTACATCCTCCCCCTTGGTAAGCACCTGATCAGGGTTCAAGCTTAGGGTTTCATTAAGGCCGGTTTCCATAGGCCGGTTTTTGCTCTCCCCGTTAGCTAAGGGTGTCGTCTGCCCCCAACTGGAGGTGAATATATCAGTGTCAGTGTCAGCAAAGGGTGCTTGGGGCTTCGAAGTGGGCATGTTCTTATCGGATCCAGCACCCCCCCTCTTTATCGGTTGAGTTCACCGGCTTAACCACTGGAAAATGAAGACTGATGGAGGGGGTGTTACCCGCGCCAGTAAGAGGGTTCGTTTTGGCAGTCTTTCTGATAGCCCCCAGGTCTCTCTTACCTTTTGGCTGTTGTTGCTGCTGCTGGGTAGTGATTTGGCTCTCCTTCTCCCCCTCTGTTTGTGGCGCTGTTGTTTTGATCTTGGATTTCTGATTCCTCGTGGTCATTTTGCCTGCTGTAAGATACTTCCAATATTGGTGGGCTACCTGGTCGGACCTCCGCTTCAGCACGGGAGGATTGCCTTTAATATTCGCTATGGTCAAAAGAGCAGCGCAGATCAGCTCACGCCTAAAAGATGGTAAGAGGTTTAAAAGGCTACAAAAGAGCCTCTCTGCGAGACACCTCGGCCGGATGGGGCGGAGCGTCCGCGCTGGAAAGTCAATAGAGTGATTCTCCCTCCTGCAGTCCGGCTCAGCTCCGCTTAATTCCTTAACCCGTTGCGGCTGCCGTATTCTTATCTCGCGACTTGGAACGGTAAAGTTAGGCAGATCGCACGGCCCGACCTGGAGCCTGCAGCTCGCACTCTCCTCGTTGTCCGGGATCTGCCGATTGCCGAGCATCTCCAAGGATTTCTCCCAGCATGCACTGCAGGCCAGGTGACTGGACGCGGCTCCTCCTCACTCGAACACCATCACTGCTCTTCCGCTACTCATCCCCTAGGACAGAACTCTCGACGTCTACATAGTAAAGCGTTTACAAGCTGCGTTTCCCTCAGAAACTGCCTGGAACTGGGACCTAGAAGTCCAGCGAGCGCACAGGATCCCCTTCAACTTGAAGAATAAAAGGGGCGAAGGCAACCTTAATGACAAACGTAGGGTCTTCCTTGTATTCTTCGGAAACTTTCTTTTGAGACAATTTGTCTATGACAAGGCAAGACCCAATGCACAGAAAGAAGCTAACGGGGTCAAATTTTTCGCTAAACCGGATTTCTGCCATGCAACGGTGGAGCGCAGATGGAGATTACGGCAATTGATCACCCCGTTCCAGCAATTAAATGCCCAAGTCTATTTAATGAATCCTGCCAGATTAAAAGTAATCATTGAGGGTAAAACGAGGGTCTTTCTATCTGAAATCAAGGCCGAAGAATTTCTAAAAGAAGTTAAAGATAGAAGACGGAAAAACGGAACTGAAAACCCTATCATTATATGACTAAGATAAGACATTAACACATGGGGCGTTTTCTAATGGGTACTTCTAAGTTTAACCTGGGATTTCACATTTAGAATACTTGTCATTTAAGAATGGCTGGGTGGCTGGGCCTCACTCATGAGCACCATCAAAACGAGTCATCTCGACTGCTCAATCAGGGAGGGGGGGGCACCTAAGTGAAACCTAAGGGAAAGAAACAGGGACACCAAGGGCACTAATGACACAAAGGGTACAAAAGACATGGAGGGTTGCAAATAAACAGGAGGCATCATGTTATAAAATACATTTCAAGAAAGTCTTACACAAGCAAAGGGCAGATAAGGAGATCAAGAATTGGCAAGATCTTATAGGGACTGAAAGAACTATTAAGATAGGATGACACAGTTATGCAAAATTTAAATTCTGACTAGCAATATATGTGGCTTAAATGATCGAGCTAAAAGACAGAAGGTGGCCCAGGGCCTACACTCACTTGGTCCGGATTTGATATGCCTCCAGGAAACACATGTGATGGGGACACAGAAGCATCTTTTTTCCTCACTGGGTTATAAGGTAGTATCAGCCACCACACTGGGGGTCAAAATAAAAGGAGTAGCAATACTCGCTAGTCACAGACTTAAAGTGCAGGTGGATAGAGTAAAAACTGACTCTTATGGCAGATGGGCTATTGTAGGAAGCACTCTTGACATAAACTGCAAGTTTACATTATGCTCAATATATGGTAGTAATTTAGATGAATCAGGGGTCTTAGATTGGTTAACAGGGGAGCTAGCCCACTGGCAAACACCCATGATATTGTGCGGGGATCTGAACTTAAACCTACCCGTGGGCTGGAGATTGAACAAGGACTGGAGATATTCGGGGAGGAAGCCAAGGGTGTTTCAATCACTACTGAATTTAATAGAGACTCATGGTTTGCGGGATGTTTGGTCTGAGCTAAGACCTAACCAGGAAGGGTTCACTTTTTTCTCAGCTCCACATTTAAAGCTCACAAGAATAGATTATTTCTTTATCTCTTCATCACTGATTAGCTCTTCTAGCATAGACCTAATACCAAGATTTATGTCAGACCACAAGCCTCTGATACTACACCTGGATTGCCTAAAAACTGAAAATAAGAGTACAACCTGGTCATTTGAGAAAGCACTGTTATACGATACCAAATATCAGATACACATGAAGAAATGGATAGAGGAGTTCTTGGAGATAAACTTAGACTCCGCACCCCTAATGGTGGTTTGGGACACTTTCAAGGCTGGGGTCAGAGGGGAGACTCTACGCTTTTCAGTAAGGAAAAATAAAGCTGAGAAGAAACAGGTTCAAGAACTACAGGAGAAATTAGGGCTAGAAGAAACAAAGCTAATGCAGGCAATAAAAGCAGGAGAAATGGTAGATGAAATCCAACACGCAGTCACTGTTATAAAAGCCGAGATTGCCTCAATTTTTGCTGAAAGAACGGCGTCCAAATGGGCAGCTACTAATGGGAAACTGTATGAATGTGGGGAACATATTGGACATCAATTGGCACTAACAATTAGACAACAAACAACTTTAAACACAATAGCGGAAATTAAGACAGACACAGGGGGGCAAACTAAGGATCCCACTGAAATACTTAAGGCTTTCAAAGACTATTATAGTAAACTATATACTGAGGAGGATGTAAGGCCAATAGGAGATCGGAACCTGAATGTTACAGGCTACGTTGATTCTTTAGACACACCCAAATCAAATTCAATCGAGCAAGAGCAGCTAGAAATCTCCCCCTCCTGGGAGGAGATACACAACGAGCCTTCCAGATGGAAAGGCGGCCGGCCTTGACTCCATCCCTGCTGAATTTTTTAAAATCTTTGAAAATCAGATAAAGGACATATTCTTTGCAGTAGTAGGGTCAATATTTGGAGGCACATCACCACCAGCCTCTTGGTCACTAGCAAAAATTATAATCTTTGCTAAAAAGGAAAAATCACCTCTAGAAATGGCATCTTATAGACCAATCACTCTAATTAACACCGACTCAAAAATATTTTCCAAACTATTAGCCAATAGGATCTCACAAAACATTCAGAAATTGGTCTCTAACTGGCAGCATGGGTTTATCCCAAATAAAGGAACCACAGAACATGTTAGGAGGGCAATTATGCTAATGGATGCAGCAAAGGTAACAGGGGACCCGATTGCTTTAATACTATTAGATGCTGAGAAAGCATTCGATCGGGTCTCCTGGTTATTCTTGTGGGAGATTCTAAAAAGATCAGGCTTTGGGCCGATTATGATACAGGCAATCCAGGCATTATACCAAAAACCCAGGGCCCAAATCATGATTAATGGAAATTTGACCAATCCAATTACCATCACACGGGGTACCCGGCAGGGATGCCCATGCTCCCTCCTGCTGTTTGCACTGTACATAAACCCACTTATTATAAAAAATTTAGCAAACCCAGAGATTAGGACAGATGTCAGACAAGGAGTAGAGACAAAAATCCTGGCATACGCTGACGATCTGGCGATAATTACACCAGATCCTGATAAGTCCATCAGAGCCCTGGAATTTGAGACACATAAATTTGGAGAGATATCAGGTTATTTATTAAACAGAGCAAAACCCCAGGTAATTATAAATGAAAACATAAGCTGGTCCAGCCCCCTAGTAGTTACAAAAGCCAAGTATTTGGGGGTAAGCATCCCTGCAAATTTACGAAATTGTGGGCAATAACCTGAACCCACTTGCTAAGGATACCAAAAAAGCATTAAAAAGAACCGATAATTTACACCTAACGATAGTCGGCCGAAGCAACGTAGTAAAGATGACCTACTTCCCAAAATTACTATACTTCCTTAGAACTATCCCTCTGGAATTCAGTGATGCTATCCTCTATCTATTTGAGCAAATTTTTAGCCAGTTCATATGGTCTTACTCTAATATAAGAAGGTCTTACAAATGGTTATCTTTACCAAAAGAAAGAGGGGGTGGGCGTTACCAAATCTTAAACTCTATTATTGGGCGGTGGCTTTGCAGAATAGTCCTTGGCTACTGGTCGATGGCGACATACAGTCCGCCTCAGATCTTCCATCTCCCTACATATCTTTAATTGAAGGGAATGCTCGAGGAATACTATGAAGACAACTCGAATTTGGTTATTTCAAGCGGGTGCGGTTTAAGTCTTTAATAAATATCTACCGAGTTTTTACTAAAGTACGAAAACTGGTAGGACTAGGCAGACTAAATTACTATACTCCAATAAAAAATAATGCTACACTTCCGGCAATTTTTAAAGGATCGTATCTTAATAAATGGTACAACGCGGGGGTTGCCAAATTGGGTGATCTGATTAATCAGGAAGGGGTTCGGACCTTTCAGGACATTAAAACAAGGTTTCAGATAGACGAGAACCAATCATTTCAATATTATGCGATTAAAAGCTTTCTGGAACACAAGACTGGTGGACCAGCTGGATTTAACAAAAATGTCATAATGGATAGACTGCGCTCTAGTAATCCGCCAAGGATAGTAACCATCTACACCAGTTTTAATGATAAAATGCCGGATGATTTAGAAAGGATTGGACTAAAGTGGCAAACAAAACTGAATATCGAGCCAAACATTTTCACACATGCTCATGATCTGCCCCAAAATTTCTACTTTCCACAAAACTGCAGGCACAGTTTTATAAAACGGCTTTCTTACACCGGGCAGGATAGCTAATTGGGGGAATGGGGCGGGGACTGTATACCCTAGATGTCAAGAATATGCAGCAGATCAGACGCATATGTTTGCCACCTGTATTAAACTAAATCCACTTATTCAGCAAATTCAATTATTTGTAGGGACGGTTTTAGAGCAAAGGATACAATTTACCCCGGTCGAATTACTGTTAGGGTGTGATGGCAACACGAGACCAGGGAGACCATTTATCTTTGTAGCTATGACTATTTATATAATCTGCATTGCAACATACTGGAAAGACCCCAACCCGCCCTCATTCACACAGTGGCAGGCCAGACTACTGGCGACTTATAAACTGGAAAAGGCAATTTATGCAAAAAAAGGGAAAAAGGCCAGGAAGAAAGGCCTCTTTATCTGGGAACAGCTAGAGAAATGGGCGGAGGGTACACAAAGCTGAATTAAGCTGTATGCTAAAAAAAATCTTTTTTATTGTATTTCCTTTGAAGTTATGTAGCAGTTTAGCATTAGAAAATGTTTGCTTCTCACTTTGCTTTTTCTTTTGTACCTAATACTTTCAAACTTATTCCCTCTTATTGTTTGATAATATAAGACTAAATGATTGTAAACAAATACTGCGAGCTGGTGCCGGGGGTGAGGGTGAGGGGAGGGGGGGGGGGTCTTGTCAGAAGTGGAGCAAAAGTATAACCTGTATATTGTTTATTTTTTAAAGAAAAAAAAGATGAATATGTGACTGGCATTATATGGATTTCTACCACTTAATGATGTCTCCCTTTTTAAAAACAAATCTTATCACGTTTGAGCCCTTTCAAACAAATGAGAGATGTCTTACAAGATAAAGTGAGGTTCTAAAGTTGGGCTTAGGGTGTAACTTGGGGCCCTTCTGAGGTACCTGCTGTAATGTTAATTTTGATAGCAGTTGCATTGGTTTAGGCCTGTGTTGTTATTAGCCCCTAATATGCCTTAACAGAGTCATATAGCCCGAAAGAGAGAAAACATATGGAAATAATGAATGTTCCAACCAGACTTTACTCATCAACGTGACCTCTGGCCCAATCTCCAGCCCGACCTCCCTCAATGAGAGACAGGAAGCAGCTCATCTAGGTGTACTGTCAGGACTGACTAACACCCGTTAGAAGGCATGATTAAGGGCTAATCACTCACCACAGTAGGGTGAAAGGCTAGAAAAACATAATCAGCAGTATCCAATGAGGTACCATAGCCCTGGGAACAGCAAGATACACCGTATGTGTGTAAATTCTCCATGTTGCACAGAATGACAATCTCAACCTAATCAGCATCTTGAAGTCTTGAACATGAGCATCCTCCTATGCCCAATGATGCTAGGGCCCAGACACACAACTGTGAACCACTCCTTCAGAAGCACCAGAAGCCTCACCAGCAACTTGCAAATGAAGGGTACATCACAGACTACAATCACGATATAGTAAAAAGCGCTAGTAAGCCATGTAGAGCAATTGAAATGAGTTCATAAGAACATGGACATTAGTGTAGTTTCAAGAAGAGGCAGAATTATAAGGTAATATGAGAGCACAGGCAGACTCAGTCACTGTCAATTGTTAACACTGAAAAAACTCCTGCTTCTGGTCATCACCAGACTAAAAGCGCACAGGCACTCCCAAGTACATCACAATGAGGAACACGTCCGGTAAGACACAAAGAAGGCTAGATGCAACAGTATATCAAGCCTCTGCATCTCTAGCTTCCACAAAACTGTACAAAGACATTGATCCATAATCAAGGAGCCATTAACAAAAAAGAGCAGCTCCCATGAATCATCAATAAGAAATAACACCAGTATGAAACCAAAAAATGAAAGCAAGCACAATAATTGCTAAAATCACCAATCTTAATCATTTCTGTATTACCGTTCACAACCACCAGTAGAGTTGAGTACACTTCTGGACATAAGGGGTAAATTGATTTTCTTTCAAACAAAGCATTGTTGTGTAGTTTCTAAGAATACATAGGATCTGTGTGTTTAGACAACATAAACTGAGGGTTTGGTGTCCAGACTGTTTCCAGAAACCGCCAAAGAATATGTTAGCCTTTAGACCAGCTAGCCCACAGTGCCACCATAAGCCCCCTAACCTTACCAAGGAGAGAATAGATTCTGGCAACTATCGAACATGAAAACCCCTCATCCTTCAGGGATCGTGGAAACAGTACAGTACTTTTGGTTCAGTCACTCCTACTTACTCAATCTCAGAGACATACACAGAATAAACTATGGGGATGTTTTCAATATGTATTTATTGAACCAGCATCATTCTAGTACAAAATATGTGTGCTGCAACAACCATTATACATAAACAGATATATACGATTGCAAGCATTTCTAGCATGGTGCTAGAACAGTGAATATATGCAGGCATATGGATAGATAGAAATAATCAAGCGTACTTCTATGATGCAAACCCTATCTATGTGTACCTGAGTGTACCTAGCATATATGTGGATGTAAAACCAAGAATCCACCTAGGAAAGAGCCAACCCCATCACCTGAAGGGAACGTACGAAGGACCCCATCTTGGTATCGAGTTGGACACCCCGCAAGGGATGTCAGACAACTGCGTGCTGGAGTTTCTGCGTGCAGGGACTTCAGCGTCTCGTGTCAGCATGGAAGCTTCTCCTTTGGTCTGCGCAGCAAAGATGTGGTACTTGTATACCCAAAAGGTACCCTGAGGTGATCTACCTAGAATGGTACTGTGGGCCTGTCATTCAAGGATGAATATAGCTGTGACTTTTGTACAGAGTTATTATACAGATCATGGTAATCCTGCTGTGTGATACCAAGAATCCTCATGCATAATAAATGAGGCTAGTTTTCGAAGAAAACCACGCAACATTTATTTGGCCCATGACTAGGTAAAAGGTCAGCACCAGAGCAGTTATGTAACGCAAGGTAGGACAAATATAGGTGAAAGGTCGTTCAGTTACCTGCGATTATATTGGGGGTATATTGGGGCTCATAACAGCAGCACAGCAACCAAGGTTTCTAAAAATGTTTTGTGTAAGATATGGCCCTTCTGCTCTCTTCCCAACCACTGGCACACTATCTGGCTGCATTGTGCTGCAAGAGCTTGGGCCCACTTAAACATTTATCTTAAACCAGATGGTATTTGTAGCAGCTTGAGAGGTAAGAGGGAGAAAACAATCACAATTGAACCTCAATACAGTGTAATAAATGTTGTAACACGATAATCCACTTCACAGCTAAATCTGAGATTACTAGGATTTAATTATAAATTTAGAAACAAATCGATAAAGGCCAGCCTCAACATTATCATATAGAAATACAGAACAACCAAAATGAGTCCAAATCTCTTAAAGAGATGTTCCCTATATAACACAAAGCAGATAACTAATTCTATAATGACAATGCAAGTAATCAGGAAAAAAATTGAGTATTAAACTGCATCAAATGATTCTCAATGGTAAGCTTGAAAATGCTATTTCTCCCTATACCACCTTAAAGGGACAACCCTAAACTAAGACGCATTGAATAAAGGTGAAATTAGAAAGGTGTCAACTGTCAGATACTTCAGTAGAAGGCACTCCAACCATGGGCCACGTAGCCTAAAGTCATACAAGCAGAAGCATAGATCTGCTTCCCGTCTGCTCCCTGTGAATAACTGAGAGGTCTCTCTCAACCCTCACTAATTTACAGCATAAAATATTAGTTGCATTCAAAGTAGAACAATCCCACGTGACTTTCTCCGTACTTTTCCATGATTTTAGCACAAACTACGCGTGCACCACCTTTCCTACATCGATAAGTTGCAACTTCATTCATCCTTGGTCATTCTTATCTTCCATGAGAACTCACCTCCTTGCTCGTTACCATGTTTCTCCTTACCAAACTTTGTCTTCTCATACATGCAATCTAATGAAAAGAAAGCCCTTCTATGCTAACTAATGGAGCTTTGTCAACACCTGCAGTGGAGTGAAAAAATACAAGCAAATACATTCTATGTTGAAGGTTAAATATGAATTACATGCTAGGTTTTAAACATGAGCTTGAAATTAATGATTCTCAAGGCTCAAACTCATGTCAATTTAGCAGTGCACAGGTAACAAACATTGCACATTTCTACACAAATAACAAATGCAGCTTCTTAATTCATGAATAAATTGCGAAAAATTGCGAAGATATCATTTCAAATGCACCAACATGGATATAATTGCTTGTTACAGAAATAAATGTTAGAACATTAGTCTACACATTCTGATTTATTAACTTCACAATGAGACACATCTTAAACGTTAACTTCTCCTGACACATTATTATGTAAATATTAAAAAGCCCTTTATTAGTTACGTTCTATGCACACAATTATAAGTCTCATACATTTTCACATGAAGTACTTTAAATATGCAATACTCCATTTTTTCTTAATAACATTATTCACACAGAATATATTTGAGTGCTGACTACGCACGAGTATGATGAACTCATTGTTAAGTTATCTGGATAGCACCTCGAGCATTCCGGACACTATGTGGGGGCACAGAAGCAAAATACGGAAGAAGACTACATCTCCCAGAAGTCTGAGCGACAATCAGGAGGATGGGCAGTTCTATAATAGACGTGTACTTCCTGTAGCCTACGTCGGATATTTTACTTTGCTGCGCCCCCTGACGGAGGACTTCTGCTCTTGCCCTGTGTTTTTCACGATTCCTCGTTATAGAAAGCTTCTGGTCTTTCTTTCAGTGAAATTCGAAAAGACATTGAAGTTCTGCATTCATGGCTGGTGTTCCGGCGATTGTCCTCCGTTGGAGAGTCATTTCTTGACTCATGCGGAGGACGGTTTGTTAATCCTCATTGTGTGGTGGGCATTATAGTGCGCCTACATTGCCCTCCGTTGGACGAGCCTTTCCTCTTCTGCTCATTGCGGAGGACAAACTGTGGGTTACCTTGCTAACTTCAGTGTTTTGCCCTCCGTTGGAGAACCTGATTTGTTTAGGCTCATGCGGAGGACGAAATCGCAACTACCGGGAGTGGAACCTTACCAGGCTTGGTAAGTCGATCCTTTGATGGGGGGCCAGCGTCTTGCGGCTCCTGCAGAGGATCTGTGTTGGATATTGTGGCTGCAATATATTTCACGTCTTGTGATGGACAACTGAGTGCACACACACACCTGGTGTGGGAGCTTATTGTAATAATACCTATAGAGACAACAGTTGTTTTATGGCACAGGTACTGTACCTTTATCTTTATACAATTGGGTGACGTAACGTAACCCATTATGGTTTATGGTTTGCTAACCGACAACTGTTAGATTCTGTTGGGCTGCAAGGAAACTGCCAAGGACGTTCCCCATTTCCGTTATAGATAATCCTCTAAGGGGGTACGTACAAACCTTACAAATAATAATCATTTATTTAATAAGAAGCACACAGGACAGTGGGTGATGGTTGTTGTTCTTTGTGTGTTGCAGTGGGGAGTAGCGCAGTCCCATCCTTCCAGGGCCCATGATACTTGTGAAGAGTCTCATCTTCTGCATTGCAATTACATTCTTTTCCTTTACAGGTAGAGTGTAGGCGGGTATTGCTTTTGTATATTGTGTATAATTGAGATCAGAATATATAGTGTATTTAAGGAAAAAGTCCAACGTTCTTTGTTTGTCGTTTCAGATCTCCTTCCCCGCTGTTCCCATCCTTCCCTGCCCTCGCTTGATCCTTCCCTAGCCCACAGCTTTTACAGCATTCAGGGTTTGGATAGATCAGGAGGTGGCCCCCATTGAGCATCACGCTGATCCCGAGAACTGTGGGGATAACACTCATACAGTATCTCAAGATGGGATCAAAATTAAACTGCTCCAGTGCCATGCACTTAAATTTGAATCATAAATGTAAATGTAAATGTATTTGAGCTTATATAGCGCACAGCTACCCACAAAGGGTTTCCCGGCGCTTGCTTAGGGAACCCGTCCTGGTATTCCCCTGTGAGATAACCCCGGCAGGGTATCCACAAGGTGAAAGCCAGGCATCCCGCCGCGAGGGGCCGTTGTGGAGATTAAGCAAGCTATTGCCCAGAGTCGCAGAGTGTGAACCCGTGAGTCGAGAAGGCACCGGTGCGAGAATTATCGAGTCCGTGGAATTTTTGAGCCCAAGACCCGCCGAGGCGGGGAATTGAACCCTGGTCCAGGGCCAATCTCAGCTTCCGGGTCTGGCATATGCTTCGCATTGGAAGGGTATCCTTTCTGTAAAACGTTTAACTAACTTACTTTTAACCTTTTCTCACTTTGTGTACTGTACAGTAAAGTAGGCATGAAAAGTTATAAAAGTTTAAAGAAAAGGAAGCTTCTTATTTTTTATGTCTGCCTCAAGGCGGAATATTTTGTTGGCACAAAACTGTGCCTACAAATGTTAGTAAATTGGGCTTTGCATCAAAAACCATGGGTGGTTGCATGGGAGTGCATTGCACCAAAGCAAACACAAGGAGATGATGGACGGAGCGCTGAAAGTTTTCAGAAACTCACCTCCACTCACAGATCTGGGTTGAATCCATCATCATTCTTTAGCTCACTTTGTCACCTCAGTTCAGACCCAGCTATATACAAATCAGTCTTGACTTTGTGCCTCATGGGAACAGTCCAGCCTGAACTGCCAAGCCAGGTCTTCCATGAACCGGAAACAAGCATCCTGGGACCAGTTTCTGGGTAACACTCTTCATCAGCCAGGCTAGCTTGAATCCAGTGGCAAAGTGAGCAAGGGACTCACCTCTGGGCATACCCTGCCAACTTAGGGCGAAGAAAGCAAACACAAGGAGATGATGGATGGAACGCTGAAACTTTTCATTCACTCACCCCCATTCACAGATCTGGGTTGAATCCATCATCAATCTTTAGATCACTTCCCCACCTCAGTTCAGACCCAGCTATATACAAATCAGTCTTGACCCTGTGCCTCATGGGAACAGTCCAGCCCAAACTGCCAAGCCAGGTCTTCCCTGAACCGGAAACAAGCATCCTGGGACCGATTTCTGGGCAACACGCTTCATCAGCCAGGCTTGCTGTAATCATCCAGTGGCAAAGTGAGCAAGGGAACCACGTCTGGGCATACCCTGCCAACTTAGGGCGAACAAAGAAAACACAAGGAGATAATGGACGGAGCGCTGAAACTTTTCAGACACTCACCCCCACTCACAGATCTGGGTTGAATCCATCATCATTCTTTAGCTCACTTCGCCACCTCAGTTCAGACCCAGCTATATACAAATCAGTCTTGACCCTGTGTCTCATGGGAACAGTCCAGCCCGAACTGCCAAGCCATGTCTTCCCTGAACTGGAAACAAGCATCCTGGGACCGGTTTCTGGGTAACACCCTTCATCAGGCAGGCTAGCTTTAATCATCCAGTTGCAAAGTGAGCAAGGGACCCAAGCCTGGGCATACCCTGCCAAATTAGGGTGAACAAAGCAAACACAAGGAGATGATGGACAGAGCACTGAAACTTTTTAGACAGTCACCCCCACTCACAGATCTGGGTTGAATCCATCATCATTCATTAGCTCACTTCGCCACCTCAGTTCAGACCCAGCTATATTCAAACCAGTCTTGACCCTGTGCCTCATAGGAACAGTCCAGCCGGAACTGCCAAGCCAGGTCTTCCCTGAACCGGAGACAAGCATCCTGGGACTGGTTTCTGGGTAACACCCTTCATCAGCCAGGCTAGCTTAAATCCAGTGGCAAAGTGAGCAAGGGACCCACCTCTGGGCAAACCCTGCCAACCTAGGGCAAACAAGCAAACACAAGGTGCATTGCAGCACCCATGGGATGCCCCCTTGAACCAAAGTAACAATTAATGCTACTTTACATTACTTTTGGGCAACTCTCCAACACAAAACAAGTTTCATGCTGGAATGTGAATCCCAAATGAACACTTTGCATTGATTAGCATCACGTTTGGTGACTTTGCACTGATGGAAAGTGTTTATAACTCTTGCCATCAATGCTCATGCCAATAGGAGTCAAGTGCAAAAGATCTACCACTGGATTCACAGTACATTAATCCACAAAGGCCCTGATTACTATTCAAATTGGGTGCAATACTACTCTGCGTGATCACAAAAGGCCCAGTTTTCCTGCGCCTGGGTTTTCTAAGTTCAGAAATCCAGCTCAATTTTACTGGCCAGAAAATCGCACTGGTTAAAAAAACTCCTAAAAATTCCTATCCTGCAAACCCACTCCTTACTCCTATTTACTACCTGCTCGGAGCAGGTGGTAAATAGGAGTTTTAATATATACCAAATTTGAAATGTGTGTAATTTGACAGGGAATTATTGGGTCGAATTTGTTATTCTCCATTTCAGAGGGAACAACTTGTAATTGCATGGTTTTGGATGCTGCCATGGTTTATGGGTACTGAGTTTGCACCCCACCAATTCTGTACAACTCATTATTGAGCCAAAGGAGTCCATAACAATGAACTCCCTACCTAATAAGTACAGAAGGAGATGACAGAATCAAGAAGACAACACTAATTTATCCCCAACCGAATATACAGGAGCCACAATTAGAAAACAATCAGCAGCAGCCTATATACCTTCCCTGTCCTTTTGCAAATTATGTCCTACCCCGAGTGGGCTGGGTATGCTCAGACATGAGTCCCAGGCTCTCCACATCACTGGAGTCAAGCTATCCAGGCTGAAGAAGGCTGATAGCCAGAAACCGGTCCTTGGATGCTTGATTCCGGTCTGGGAAAGACATGGCTTGGTAGTTCGGGCTGGACTGTTCCCATGAGGCACAGGGTCAAGGCTGATTTGCATATAGCCATTGTCTGACCTAGGGTGGTGTGGAGTGCAAAAAAACGATGGATTTAGGCCCAGATCTTTGTACTGGGGGGAATGTAAGACATTGTTCTGCATTCTGTCCATCGACTGTGTTTTTTGCAATTTTCACCCCGAGTTGGCTGGGTATGCTCAGACGTGAGTCCCAGGCTCTCCACGTCACTGGAGTCAAGCTATCCAGGCTGAATAAGGCTGATAGCCAGAAACCGGTCCTTGGATGCTTCATTCCGGTCTGGGAAAGACATGGCTTGGTAGTTCGGGCTGGACTGTTCCCATGAGGCACAGGGTCAAGGCTGATTTGCATATAGCCATTGTCTGACCTAGGGTGGTGTGGAGTGCAAAAAAACGATGGATTTAGGCCCAGATCTTTGTACTGGGGTGAATGTAAGACATTGTTCTGCATTCTGTCCATCGACTGTGTTTTTTGCAATTTTCACCCCGAGTTGGCTGGGTATGCTCAGACGTGAGTCCCAGGCTCTCCACATCACTGGAGTCAAGCTATCCAGGCTGAATAAGGCTGATAGCCAGAAACCGGTCCTTGGATGCTTCATTCCGGTCTGGGAAAGACATGGCTTGGTAGTTCGGGCTGGACTGTTCCCATGAGGCACAGGGTCAAGGCTGATTTGCATATAGCCATTGTCGTACCTAGGGTGGTGTGGAGTGCAAAAAAACGATGGATTTAGGCCCAGATCTTTGTACTGGGGTGAATGTAAGACATTGTTCTGCATTCTGTCCATCACCTGTGTTTTTTGTACTTTTGCAAATTATGGCCTACTTATCACCAATTCTAGACTCAAGATCACAAAAAACAAATACAGTCACAGTGCCAAGACTTTCTGAAGCTATAAATATAAACTACATAATAGGAAAGTGTGTAATATAAGACTGTATTGCCATCAAGAGATTCTGTTGACATTAATAAACCACCAGGCTGAAGCATCTATTAATTGGTTTTTATCATTCTTTAGAAAGTTTTGGAGCACTGAGTTTAATTGAATTTAGTATTTATTGTTTGCTTGATACTGCAGATGCATCTGTCAATATATTGTGAAATGTGTATTTTTGTTAGGGTAAAAGTGCTATATTTACTGCATGGTTTATGCAACAATATGTATTATAAGTCTACTTTCAAGTGTAAAGCCCATAGTATTGGATTCCAAAACATATATTCTAAAATGTTCTATTCTTTTGTGATACATTGAAGCCAATGAGTAGTTGTATCAAAACAGATAAAAAATATGGACCAGTGTAAATCTTTGCTGTAAGGGTTCTGAATTTGCGATATTTATTTGTACAAGCTCAAGAGGATTCATTGGTAGATACTTCCATCGAGGATGGACTTGGAAGAGCGAGCTTATCAGGATTGGTGATCAATATTCTGAATGCATCACAGTCATTGTGAAAACATTTTTTTACCAGCAATGTTGTGTTCATCATCCATGTAACTTTTGTATTTGTTCAGGGAAGCTAAAGTACCTGCAAATGAACTCAGCACTGTGAACTAAGGGGAATAATACATCATTAAGACCACTTTTCATTGAAATAGGAGCTTTGAAACAGCTAACAAGAATTCAATAAGGAGGTTTACTCATGTAATAGTATCACATAACATATCTAGTCCAGGATGACAAAAAGCTGTAACACATATAGTTCACTGTTTGGTGATGTTAAGGAATGCCTGGATGGACCTAATTTGGTTCTCTTCAAGCTATCTGCAGTTTTGCACACCGAATATGACCAGAATTTAGGGAGTTGGGTTAGAGAAATTAAAATAATTGCAGTCTGACTTTGCTGCTAGAATAACCCTAAGGTCCTTATCTAGAAGCACATGCTGGAAGGTAATTCAATGATACCTGTTATATCTCAGCCAACTCAACATATGTTAGACATGTCGGCCTTAGGGTGGTCTTCCCCCCAACCTTTTGCCTTACTTATTCATTTTTTATTTATTTTAAGAGTTTTATATAGCGCTAGCTTGACCCGTAGGTATCAGAGCGCTTTACATACACACAGCTAAAAAACACAGAAGGAGATGGCATTACATAGTAGGCAGGCAGGAGAGCAAAACCAGAGGTAAGAAGAAAAAAGAATACAGCTTGAAAAATAAGTACATCGTACATCGGAGGGGCAGAATAAAGAAAAAAGGTGGTTCGCTCTGACCGGTCACCAACTATCATTGAATGTCAAGAGAGGGAAGAGTCAACTCAGATATTGAAGTCTAGGTTAGTTGACGTTGGTCAGGAAAGAATTTGTTAAGTAGATGGAGTTTCAAGTCTCTTATGAAACTGGAGAAGGAGGGGTTGCATCTGAGGACTCTAGGAGGAGCGTTCCACATCCTGGGCGCGTTGCCAGAAAACGATCGGTATTGGGCGGTTTTCTTTTTCAGTTTCGAAGGAATAAGGAGGTGCGAGTTGGAGCTTCTCAGTGTTCTGGATTGACCTGCTCTTACCAGTTTGTTGTTCAGGTAGTTGGGGGACGGAGAGTGAAGGGTTTTGTGCGTGATGCAGGCAAGCTTGTAAATACACCTCCCTTCTATGGGAAGCCAGTTTAGGGAGTTGAGAGCCGGTGTGATGTGATCAAATCTTTTTACTCCAGATATGAGTTGAGCGGCCATGTTCAGCACTGCCATTAGAGGGGCTAGGTGAGCTTTAGGAGCCCCTGTTAGTATGGCGTTCCCATAGTCGATATAAGAGAGAACTAGGGATTGGACTACTGCCTTGAGGTCATCGTGGGGAAGAAAAGGTTTCAATTTCTTGAGGTGTTTTAGAGAGAAAAGAGCACATTTTGCAGAGTTTTGATGTGGGCCTCCATTGATAAGTTCTTGTCAAGGGTGATACCTAGAGACTTAACTGAGTCAGATACAACAAGGGGGCAATTTAGGGCAACCAGATTCTTGAGCCACTCTTGGATTGGTCGGTGGTTGCTTTTTGGAGATAATAGGATTAGTTCCGTTTTATCTGGGTTAAGTTTTAAGGGATTAGCGTTGAACCAAGTTTGGATCTCGGTTAGAATGACATTGAGGTGTCAGATGTCGCTGGGTGACTTGTTCTTGAAATAGATTTGGGTGTCATCAGCCTAAAGGTGGTAATTCCCTCCTGCTTTTTTCAAGATGATTGTGAGGGGCTCCATGAAGAGATTGAAGAGGTACCGGGAGAGGATTGAGCCTTGCCGGACCCCAAGTGTCCTCCATTTGTGCTGATCTCACTTTTGTTGCCTGTAACTCTGTGCAGTTTACCATTGTTTACCAGTGCTAAAGTTCATGTGCTTAATTCCTTAAATATGATAACATTGGCGTACATCCAATTAGCACATTTAATTTATTTGTAAGTACCTAGTAAAGTGGTACTACATGTACCCAAGGCATGTTAATGAAATGCTACACGTGGGTCTGCAGCACTGATTGTGCAACCCACTTGAGCAGCCTTTTAGGCATACCACAGGCCTGCCATTGCAGCTTGTGTGTGCAGGTTTAAATTGCCATTACAACCTGGCAAAAAATCGTTTGCCAAGTCTACAACTGCCTTTTTAATATATATATATCACCTCTAAGGTATGCCCGGAACAGCCCAAAGGGCAGGGTGCAGTGTATTTGAAACGTCTGACATATATTTTTTACTTTTATATGTCCTTGTAGAGAAAAACTCTAAAATAAAATTTTCACTACTGCATGGCATACCTCTCCCATAGGATAACCATGGGTTACCTTATTACATTTAATAAGTGATCATTTTTAACCGCATGCGCGCTACGGGTTTTCCCGCTGTGCGCTGAAATTTGAAAATCGCGCGGTTTGTGACAAAGCCAGCTCGTCATCCGCGTAGCGCAGGTAACGCCCATGACGAGCTGGCTTTGTCATCCGCAGCGAAGGGGTTAAGCATGGGCGAATTTTGCGAATCTGGTGTTCGAGAATTTGCGTATTTGCGATATCTTATCATGCGTCAAGATTATCATAATTACTACGGAGTGCAGCGGACTTCATCTTTTTGTCTATGAGTAGGACTTGACACTTCACATCCTCATGG
>NW_028250038.1:0-63895 GCF_964263255.1 Lissotriton vulgaris
TTAATAAATATTATATAATAAGACATTTGATTTAAAATTAAATTACTTCGCAGCCTACTCCCCCTATTAACACTCCACCTGCTCCTACAAATATGTACACAATCAACATATTAACAAATTCATTATTAATTATTAACATCTAATGAATGACTAATTAATAATTTTTTCACACAATTAACATATTTAAAATTATGAATTACTTGTTATTAATCAATTAATATATAATTGAAAAATAAATAATTAATTTAACAATATAAATGATTAGATATTAAATTATTAAATCATAAAATAATTAATTTCAATGAAATTACTTCCCACCCTATTCTCCTATAAACCAACAACCCGCTACAGAATTAAATCACACAAAAATTAATGTACATATCATTAATTAATTCTAAATGAATATTACAAAATATATTATAATTAAATTACTTCCCACTCTATTCCTCTATAAACCCACAACCCACTACGGAAATAAAATATGCAAAAATTATATAACATAAAATTAATAACTTTGAAAAAATTCAAAAATACATTACAAAAATAATATATAATTTTGCCACATATACTAGCATATATAACACTAACAATGTTTTCGATATTATAGCAAACAATATTTCTTACCTAAAAATTGGATATTCTACACAACTATATTTTGGAAATTCGATAATCTGTCCTCTCGATATTTTAGACTAGATATTGTGTCCTCTCGATATTTAAAATTAATGTACATATCATTAATTAATTCTAAATGAATATTACAAAATATATTATAATTAAATTACTTCCCACTCTATTCCTCTATAAACCCACAACCCACTACGGAAATAAAATATGCAAAAATTATATAACATAAAATTAATAACTTTGAAAAAATTCAAAAATACATTACAAAAATAATATATAATTTTGCCACATATACTAGCATATATAACACTAACAATGTTTTCGATATTATAGCAAACAATATTTCTTACCTAAAAATTGGATATTCTACACAACTATATTTTGGAAATTCGATAATCTGTCCTCTCGATATTTTAGACTAGATATTGTGTCCTCTCGATATTTAAAATGTTATATTTTGGGTGTTTACCCCAAACATCAGAATCAGTTTCCGCTACAGAAAAGGGTAAAGGTCTATTTTTTCTATATGTAGCAGAGTGTATATTGCATCTTTCATGGACATAAACTGCTGTTTCTCAGTTAAATTAAACTGTAAAAACAAAGCCGAGGTTTTCAACTAATCACATTTTCAGAGTTTGTAAAGTCCATTAAATATTCAATTTAAAATAATAGGACTCAGGAGCAGACCTGTCAAAATCTGTGACGTATGTACATTTTCTTCTAAGTGTTTTTGAGCCCCCTTTCAACGGAGTGGGATAATGTTCCCACCGTGTGTAACAACAGATCGTAAAGCATTTGTCTTATGTAGGAAATGATGCCCATTGTGTTGATAACAAAACAAATCGGCATAATTGGCAGAATTCAAATATAAATCCTCAGCATTGAAAGCAGAATAATACTTTCAATTGAAAGCAATGCTTGTACTGCATGCACATCCCAATCATCTGAACGTATGTCTTGTGTTACCACATTACCCATGGAGACACAAAAAACGTATATGGAACATTGATGATCTCTGTCGGCCCATGTACTTGGAAATTCACCTTATCCCAGACAATGCCATCAGCTACAGGGAACGCTGAAATGTTAACAAGTCTGGTCACGCTTCATGATGTGGGAAGAGGAGCGGGGGGGGGGGAAACACCATCAACCAGGTTCACAGCATAGCGTTCGGGCAAATAGTGTCCATTGATGAGCAGAAAAAACACTGTAACCAAGCCATTTGTCATGAAGAGAAAAATCAGGATGAGGATCAACCAGATGTATGTCCAAGGAGGGACCAAATAAGTCTGTTTAATCTAAGAGACAAAAACACTCAATTTTGTAGGGCCAATTGAGGAGGTAGAGGACGAGTCATAAGAAAATTTTCCATGATGTAAAGCATTGTTGGTCAATCTATGCAAAGACTCACTTGTGGGATATATGAATTCAACTTCCGCTTTGCAGGAGGAAGCAGGAGCAGCAGGCAAATGATTAGCAACAGTGTCCATCTCGATGACAGATGTTGTAGCTTGACATTGTCAATAGAGATGTAGAAGTTGTCTTTGGGACCAGGAAGTGTTGGTATAATGACTGTTTGAGTACCCTTTAAGCCAAGCACTGGAACCGGTGCATGATAAGAGGGACCAAATTCTTTTTTGTTCTCCAACTTCTCTCAGACCAGATTTCTAATTTTCAGAAGCCAGCCGGTCACTGGAAACAGCAGTGCAGCATCTGTTGCCGAAATGTTCAGTAGCAAGTCTGGCATGGGCCTCTTGTAGGTCCTGTAACATAGTAGAATGATAATCTACGTCAGAGGTTGCGGCAGCCGCCGCAATGTCTAGACCATCAAGGTCTGGCACAAACATTTTGATGCCAAAGAGCATCTCATATGGCGTCCGCCTACCCAGAGGTCTTCTAGGTAGATTATTAAGTGCACGTTGGACTCCGTACAAATGGGCTAGCCAGTTCCTGTCAGTACCTAAAACTCTAGCTGGTAAAAATTGCTTTAAGGTAAACGCTGGACTTTGGTTGGAATGAAAGGTGCCACAGGCAAAAATCGCTACAAAGACATGCAAATCCCTGATGAAATTTCGACAGTCAGCACTGCGTTGTGGCCAAATCCAAAGGAATCTAGTGCACGAATCCACAGCAACCAAAATGTATTTATATGCAGTGTCAGAAGAATAGGGACTGCAGTGATCAAGATAGACACAAGCAAAAGGGCGATCTGCAATGGAAAGCTGTGTTTGTGGTAGACGTGTTACCGTAGAAGGCTTGATCTGTTGACAGATGTCACAAAAAATAACATACTTACGGGTCTATTTATTTAAACCACGCAACCAATGACGTTGCTGCAAGATACAAACAGTTGCAGACATTCCAGCATGGGCCGAAGCCTTACCTTCATGTGCAGCTTTGATTAAAGTGTGTCTGCAGTCCACGTTGAGAATCAGCCGATCTCCTATGTCAGGTATTCTAGCAAAAGGAACTTGTTCAGGAGTTAACTGATAAGAATACTTTGAAGGGAAACCCTGTGGATAATTAGAGCCCTCCGCAGTTGCAGCTGTTGCTGCCAAAATGTCATTATGAATCCACGGCTGCTACTGTACACGTGGTTACTGCAGATTTGGCTGCTTCATCAGCCAAACAATTCCCAAAAGCGTGTGCTCCCACACGCTGATGGCCAAGAGTATGAATAACCAGTGTGAGGTGCAGACGTTTAAGGTCCGCCACTCAAACCCAAAGCGTTTATGCTTAATTGCGCTGCCTTTAGAATCTCGATAATCATTCTGAGACCAATAAAATGAGTTGTTGTTAAAAGACTGGACACAGTAATAAGAATCACACACAATCAGAGTAGACTATTTTAGATCTGCAAACTCGAGAGCAAGAACAAGAGCCCGCAGCTCAGCCAATTAGGCGGTAAAGTCTGCAAGTGCCTGTATATGCATTATTTCAGACTTGAATTCTCCATTGTACCTGCCACAATAGCACACGCAGCTGAATAAGCATGTTTAGAACTAGTGGTCGGTTGTGCCTAGCCATCTGTGTAAATGATACATTTGTACTCCTCCAAAGGGAGCAAAGATAGAGGAGATGGATGAATCAATCAATCAATGAATCAATCATATAATTTGTAAAGTGCACTACTTACCCTTGAGGGTCTCAAGGTGCTGGGGGGTGGGGAATGCTGCTACTGCTTGAAAAGCCAGGTCTTGAGGAGTCTTCTGTAGGTCAGCAGGTCTTGGGTCTGCCGTAGGTGGATGGGGAGGGTGTTCCAGGTCTAGGCGGTGAGGTGGGAGAACGATCTGCCACCGGAGGTTGCTCTTCGGATGTGGGGGACTGTGGCGAGGGCGAGGTCGGCAGAGTGGAGCTGGCGGGTGGAGGTGTAGAAGCTGAGTCGTCTGTTGAGGTACGTTGGTCTGGTGTTGTGGAGTTCCTTGTGTGCGTGAGTGAAGAGCTTGAAGGTTATCCTCTTGTTGACGGGGAGCCAGTGCAGGTCTCTCAGGTGGGGTGTGATGTGGCTGCGGTGAGGGATGTCGAGGATCAGGCGTGCAGAGGCGTTCTGGATGCGTTGGAGCCCTCTCAGGAGTTTGGCCGAGGCTCCTGTGTAGAGGGCATTTCCGTAGTCCATGCTGCTGCTGACAAGGGCCTGGGTGACCGTTATTTCGTTGTGGATGGGATCCACTTGTAGATCCTGCAGAGCATGCAGAGGGTGTTGAAGCAGGAGGAGGAGACAGTGTTGACCTGTTTAGTAATGGAGAGGGTGGGGTCGAGGATGACCCCTAGGTTGCGTGCATGGTCGGTGGGTGTTGGAGCGGTTCCCAGTGCGGTCGGCCATCAGGAGTCATCTCAGGCCGAAATGGTGGAGCCAAGGATGAGACCTCCGTCTTGTCCGAGTTCAGCTTCAGTTGGCTGTTCCTCATCCATTCAGCGATGGCCTTCATTCCTTCGTAGAGGTTGGTTTTGGCAGTGTGGGGGTCATTGGTGAGGTAGAGGATCAGCTGGGTGTCATCAGCGTAGGAGATGATGTTGAGGTCGTGTTGACGGGTGACGTGGGCGAGCGGTGCCATGTAGATGTTAAACAGCATTGGGCTGAGGGATGAGCCCAAGGGTACGCCGCAGATGATCTTGGTGGCTTTGGAGCGGAAGGGGGGAAGGCGGACGCTCTGTGTTCTGCCAGAGAGGAAGGAGGTGGTCCAGTCTAGGGCCTTCTCTTAGATCCCGGCGTCGTGGAGGCGTGTTCGTAGTGTGTGGTGGCAGACTGTGTCGAAGGCAGCTGACAGGTCCAGGAGGATGAGGGTCGCTGTTTCTCCGTTGTCCAGCAGGGTCCTGATGTCATCGGTGGTGGCGATGAGGGCAGTCTCAGTGCTGTGCTTGCTGCAGAATCTGGACTGATAAGGGTCCAGGATGTTGTTCTTCTCGAGGTAGCGGGTCAGTTGTTTGTTGACCGTCTTTTCAATGACCTTTGTTGGGAACGGGAGTAGGGAGATGGGTCTGAAGTTCTTGAGGTCCTTGGTGTCCGCCTTGGCTTTCTTGAGGAAGGCGTTGATCTTGGCGTGCTTCCAGCTCTGCTGGAAGGTTGCTGTCTAGAAGGATATGGTGATGACTTTCCAGAGATGGCGTGTGATGACTGTGCTGGCTTTGTTGAAGATGTGGTGTGGGCATGGGTCTGACGGAGATCCGGAGTGGATGGTGTTCATGATCTTGATGGTGTTGTCATCGTTGATGTTGGTCCAGGAGAGCAGGTGGTTGGTGCGGACAGTGGTCATGGGGAGGAGGTCTCAGTGGTGGGCGGCACTGTCGTGGCGTTGAAGCTTTCGTGGATGTCTGTGATCTTGCACTGGAAGAAGGTGGCCAGTGAGTCGCACAGGTCTTGCGAAGGTGGGACGACGTTGGTGTTAGAGCTGGGGTTGGAAAGTTCCTTCACGATGTTGAAGAGCTCTTTGCTGTTGTGTGCATTGTTGTCTAGGCGGTCTTTGAAGGAGGCCCTTTTGGCGGATCTGATGAGGTGATGGTGTCTGTCGGTAGCGTTCTTGTGGGCTGCCTAGCTGTCCTGTGGTCTTTCACAGAGCCAGATCTTCTCCAGCTTTCAGGAGGTTTTCGGCAGGTCTTCAGTGAACCAGCTGGCTTTCTTGCTGGTGTGACTGTTGGAGGGTTTCTTGAACGGAGTGAGAGTGTTGGCGCAGTCGTCGATCCAGTGTCTGAAGTTGCGGGCGGCAGTGTTGGTGGGGTCTGTGGGTGGGCTCCGGGCGAGGGTGGTAGTTAGCTGGTCTTCGGTGACTTTGCTCCAGCAGCAGCAAGGCATCTGTTGGGTGTGTTGGTGCGTGGTGAGTTTCTGGAAGGTGAAGTGGGTGCAGCGATGGTCGGTCCAGTGGAGTTTGGTGGTGTGGTTGAATGAGACGTGGGGGCTTGCGGTGAAGATGGTGTCAAGCGTATGGCTGGCGCAGTGGGTGGGTGTTGTGATGAGTTGTCTGAGTCCGAGGTTGTCGAGGTTGTCGATCAGGGTGGTGGAGTTGGTGTCGTTGTTGTTCTCAAGGTGGAAGTTCAGGTCTCCGAGGACGATGTAGTCCATAGAGGCGAGGGCGTGTGTGCTGACGAGGTCGGCGATGAAGTCGCTGAACTCTGGTCGGGGGGTCTGTAGGCGAGGGTTCCGCTGAGAGTGGTGTTGGGGTCGGTGAGGATCTGGAATTGCAGGTGTTCGGCGGTGCTGAGGGTGTAGTCGGTGTTGGTTGAGACTCTGAGCGTGTTCCTGTGGACGATGGCGATTCCTCCTCCGACTCCATTGGTGCGGTCCCTGCAGGTGATCTTGTAGCCTTCCAGGATGGCTATGGCGATGTCCGGTGCCGAGGAGGGGTTCAACCAGGTCTCCGTCAGGAAGGCGACGTCTGGGGAGGTTGAGTCGAGTAGGTCCCAGAGTTCAACAGCGTTTTTGCGAGCGGAGTGGGTGTTGAGAAGGATAGATCTGTGGTAGTTGGGTTCTTTCCTGGTCGGTGGGTTGGTGGGTAGGATGCTGGTGAAGCAGCAGTTCCGGCAGGAGAAGGGTCCTTGGGTGCGCTTCGGGGTGGCCAGGCAGCAGGAGCGTGAACGTCCGGTGTTGAGTGCGTGGAGGGTGCTGGGATTGTAGCGGTGTAGGGTGTTGTGGTGGTCGTGGGGGCCAGGGGTTCTGGTGCTCGGCGCGGTCCAGGCACCGACGGGCGCAGACGGGCTTGCCTTAGGCGTGCCCTCTTCACGCGTCCGCTGTGCGGCCATGCAGCTGTCGCCATAAGAAAGGGAGGTGTGAGTGAGGAGCAGCTGGGAGGAGGGGGTGGATGGATGGGCGAGCGGGGGGGCGGGCCGGAGGGGACACAGCGGCGGGAAGAACCGGGGGCCAGGGAACAGAAGAAATAAAGGGGTCACAAGGGCACAGAGTACAAGGCAGACAGAAGGCAAAAGGGGTCACAGGGCAAAGAGTACAAGGCAAACAGAAGACAAATGGGGCACAAGGGCACAGGATACAGCGGGGAGGTGGGGAAAGACGAGGCAATTACAGTAAGCAAAAGCAAGCAGAACTGAGGCAAAACAGTACAGTGCAGGGGGCGGGACCGCAGGGGACGCAGCAGTGGGAAAAATGGGGCAAGGATGGTGCGGGACCAAGGAGCACAGAGTACAGGGGAGAAGAAGCAAATGGACACCAAAATCAACAGAGGGGGAGAGAAACGGACCAGGTAGCAAAGACAGAAGCAATACAGTGAACAACAACAGAAGCAATACAGTGCAAATAAACCAACCTACGGCCTGCCACTGGCCACCAGGGATGATGCACAGGTGGTAGCCCGCGGGTGGAGGAGGGCCTCAATCTCGCAGCAGTGCAGCAGCAGCGAGCGGGGGATCACAGGCACAACAGACGGTGCTCTTGCGGCGTGGGGAGCGACCTGCCTGAAGCAAGGTCAAGGGGTAGGGTCTATGAACGTGTTCATACTGCAAGAACTTCTGTGTCTGAAGAGAGGGGTGAAAGATAAACTTGACATCAGGAGACATCAAAGAAGTTGCTCATTGTATCCAACTGGGATGTAATGGTTTAGAGTTTGGTACACTCGCCTTCGTCACTGCTTCTAAGGCAGGGTAAGGTGTAGCCACCAGAATGCATATCCCATGTGCCATTGCTCGTTCCTTCAGGACCGCCACCTGCACAGATGTCTAAACCTTTTCAACAGTGGTAAACCGCATCTCAGCCAAAGTGTACAAAAAGATTTGTATGCAAAAGGAACGGTGTCACTTTCAGTGAACGTCAAATAAGTGAAACCGACTGCGCCTCGCACGATTTGTATCACCAGGTTTGTGTGGTTATCACGTGTCAACAAGTACTTAGATTCAAGAAAATCAGACTGCAAAGAATGCAAAATAGCAGAATGTTCTGGGAGCCAGATGGCTTTTGAAAAAGTAGGTCGTATCCAAAGCATAAAGAGGCTCGATACTTGGGAATGTAAGACCTCCCAAAATTTAAAAATTGCAGCAAAGACTGAAGTTTTTTCAGGGTAGTTGGAGATTGCTAGTGTGCGCATTTCTCCAGAAAGTGGGGTGCCAAGCCCCGACCTTCAGCAAGTGATTTCTGATTTAGCAAAATTAAATTTGTATCCGTAGTCCGCAAACTCAAGGATGATGCGCTCAACACGGCATAGATGCTGCCATAATGTGTCGTCTGTGAGATAAATATCATCAACATACGAGTATGCATCTAGGTCTTTGCTGTCTGACAAAAAGACAACACCGGTGGCGAAAACCCAGGGGCTATTCTTATACCCCATAGGTAAACGCCAAAATGGAACTTTTTTCCATCGGCTGTGAATGCGGTCCATTGACTGCTTTCAGGGGACAGGTTATGACTGTAAAAGGCATTGGAAGTGTCAAGTATTTTTTAAGAGCAATAATGACCACACGGGCAGAGCTATGGGTATTCTGTACCGCAAAAGTACGACAATGAGAGTTCAAATGCCGGTAATCTAAAACGATGCGATAAGACCCAACGGGTTTGGACACAGAAATGTAAGTAAGTAAATCTTTATTGTTTGATTATTTAAAATCTTACAATATTACAGATGCAAAAAGCAATGAAACAACCAGATTAAGTTTAAAAAACAGTTAAAAATAGCCTTACATCATTAAAAATTGTTTGTTTCATAATAAATTACATTAAAAAAAAATATTATTCTCCTAATTTCCTTTCCACTTTTGGCAGGAACCTTACAAAAGTAGCGTTCAAACTTATGTCATCTGAATAAAGGCACCGTATCAGGGCCTGTCTGCATGTCCTTATTCTACGTACATTGAGCAGTGATTTAAGTAATGCTCTTCTCTCATTTAGGAGTTCAGGACAAATACATAATAGGTGGAGAATATTCTCCTCACCCTTTTGCACAATGTTTGTTTTTCCACATTTTGTCCACGGGGGAAGATGACATAGTCCCGGCAGAATTCCAAATCTCGCTTTAAGAAATACCTGTTTATTTTTTTCAGTCCAAGGTGTTTCCAAATATTGTTGTATTTCCTTTTTTTTGTAAGCATTTATAATTGACCAGGCATGTTTTCTCTTTATAAGGATTGCTTTGTTACTTACAATAGATAATTGGCTTGCAGTTCTATTAATTTTTTTTTTTAAAGAAGCATTGGTTATTTTATTTTCCCAGATAAAAGTAATTGCAAACTCATCTATCGCTTCCTTAAGGTAGATCCAAGCAGTTGAGTTTACATTATTATTTATTTCATTCCAAAGTAGCTGTGATATCGCATTATCCTGGTAATTTTTTATTCGGTTCCAAATTTTAATAAAGTGACCTTTTCTTGCGTAGCGTTGGTTGGTTAGTCCAAACTCCAAACTAATTTCTGCAGATGATGCATTCCCTGGGAGTTGGAATAGCGCCCTATATGTTCTTGTGAGGGCATTATTTATTACTTCGGTATCCTTTCCCACTGAAGCTTCACTACCGTATGTAATAGTTGGTAGGAGTTCGCCCCTATAATGTTCAAAAGTGGGCCATATGTAAGGTTGCTAAGTGACTTTTGTACAATTCTAAACGCTGCAGTCAATGCATTAGCCTTCCGTTGTATGTCCTTTTTTTGTAATTGGTAATTTCCCCTGTCATCGAAAAAGCACACCCAAGTATTTATATACATCTACTTGCTCCAGTTGGGTTTTGTCCATGTACCATTTGCTGTGTCCGAGTAATTAGACGTTGCAATCCAACTTAAGTGTGGCTCAGAAGGATGACATCGTCTGCGTACAACAAGTTAGAGATGTGCTTTCCACCTAGTTTCGGTGGGTGAACGTTCAATTCATCCAATATCCCAGTCAGGTCAGCCAGGAACAAGAGGATTATTCATCGGTGACACACATGTCTCAATCATTCCCTGATACTCCATCCCGTTTAGAACATCAAAAACTGGACCGTTGGCCTCTTGCCGGATCGGATATTGGGGTTGAGGTTGAGGCGTAGACTGCAGTGGAATCTCATGTAGCCGAGAATCTTTATCCCAGCCTACTTGTTTACGGTACACTGTCGGCGCCTGGGCCACAGCCCACTCCGCTGCAAAAGCCTCTGCATGCTCCTTGGGGACGTAACGCGAAAAACTTTGAAGTATCACATCCACCGCCTCGTGCGGCCAGTATAAAAGGTGGGGGCCAATCTGCCTCTGCTAACAAAATGTCATAGGAAGCGGTCAGATTCTCCCAAAAGATCCCAGTGATTACACGCTCAATGTCACCCTCGATCCGAAAAACTATGTTATACAGCCTATCCCAGGGGGGGCAACTCGTGTGTCAGCTGTCTCTACTGTAATGAAGATTTCAGTTGCTGTCGTCTCCAGACAAGGACGCAGTGCCTCCCGCACTATGGTAACTTCCGCTGCACTGTTGAGCAGAGTCACCGCCCAAGTCCAATTCAGCAGTCTGGTTCTCACCGTCTGAGGCATATCTCGCTGTCACCGCAGCAACCTTTTTCTTTTGAAATGGGGCACGAAAGCGTGGCAGCTCCACTTGTTTTCCCCTGCCGTCAAACTGACGAGGCTGATCACGTCCCTGTGTTGCAGGATGACTCCTGCCACGATCCTGGCAATCCCTACCACCAACCCGAGATCCAGATGCGTCCTGTGAAGAATGAGGAGAATGCTGATCAGGGACCTGAAATCTATCAGGAGTTTTAATTGTCGCATAGTCGAGCAAGTCATAAGTACGCTCAAAAGCGCCAGGCGTCGGTGAACCAGCACGCGAACCCTGATTCTGTTGTTGCTGCCCCTGTTTTTTATTTTTCCAGTTCTTGTTAGGAAAGACTGGATGCCCGTCTTTATCAGACTGAGCTTTCTGTTTTTTTCAAGATTGTGTTTGCGTTTTAGTAAAAGGCTTATCTCCTAAACTATTGCGGCCTATTGTTTTATAAGCCTTTGCAATAATCTTCAGTAATGTGCGTGGTTTGTCCGCATCAGGCACAGCCTCCAAGCCATTAGCTACTTGAAAGCTTACTGCTTCACCCTTGACATTGGCAAGGATCCTATCAGCAACCACGTCGAACACCCCCACCAGTCTCATTCCCAGCTTCACAGCTGCATCAGCACTGTGTTCATTATGAACACGTTTAATAACGGATGGCAGTACAGTCATAGAGGGAGTGCCGAAACACTTTGAATATATGGCTGCAAACACCCTGCCCCAGGTGTTACAATCAGCCACCTCTGGAAGCAAGTCTTTAAACTTATCGTCAATATCCTGTGTTTCTCCACAGGACGTGTAGTGGGAAAAACAGCTTCAAGCTGGCCAAATTTCTCAGCAAGCCAATAAGGTAAATCATCCTTATTTTGTGGGAGCTTGCCAATATGGAATTAATCATGACAGGACTGATGGTTACACCAGCAGGTTGCGCAGCAACTCCAGGTGGTCCCACCTGGTAGTTGCGCGACATGAACTGAATAACAGCTCTATGTACGCATATCAAAGAAGTGTGTAACATGCAAAGTTCTGGCAGCGTGCTGTCGTAAGCCCACGCGAGTGAAGGGCATACTCAGCCAAAACGGACCATGTGGCCGCATCTATTGATAAAGGACCTAAACGGACCGGCATGAGTGGGTGAGAAAGGGCGCCATTAAACCAAATTCGGTGTTGCCAAGCTGTGAGTGGAACCTCTAGAGCCCGATAAGGCTGATACTCATCAGGAACAGCCATGGCAGTCTATTCATGAAACAGATTATCAGCTCCGTCCACCGCCGCAAAGGTGACCCAAGAGTAAAACACTTCGAAGCGGTATGCTGGATCCCCTTCTACTATGAAAATCAGCGCAACACCCGCATCAGGGACCCAATGTAGAGCCAAATAAGCCCTGAGTGGTGCGCGACTAGGTGGTGAAATATTAACCGCCATCACGAAAAGCAAAGAAGAACAACTCAATAAGCAGCAGCGCAACAATGGGTTAAGAATAAAGAGAGAAACCTTTTATTTAAACTTCAAGCTTGAAAGAACCTATAAAAACATCAATATTGGAGGTCACACTGTCACAGCTGTCTCCGGAGACAAAAGTGAGGGTATTGTGGACTAGCACGAGCACTACTCAAGCGTCTCGCAGATAAGTAACAGACCAAACATTGGCGGTGCCATGTTGCGGGGATTCTGCACATATACAGAACTATGCGCAGGAACCTAGGACCTCAGTGAATAGGGGGTGTACCGACCTACCACATTAGTACCCAAAATCCCAAACCGACTAGCAATAGTGTCTCATTCGTTCTCCAACTAACAGCAAGGCTACCAAAGATTAGACAACCCAGAACACGACAATCCCAACCCTTCTCAGAGATCTCGGGAGCGAGACAACTCTTTCACTCACTCAAACTTGTCCACAATGCGAGTAATCAGAGATGCAGTATAGTTTAAAATGTTTATTTTAACAAACGCACTCTATGGTACAGTAGACGTGACATTACTAGCAGCAAAATGCATAAACATAATATAGTCAGCATTGTCACAATTCCATAGAATACAAACTGGGAGATCATTTTATAAAGACAGTGGAAAGATTGATCTCTGCTACTTCGCATTGCTCCCACAATTATCAGTGCCTGAGTGCATATTACATTAGTATTGTAGCGCTATTATTCGTGCCTGATTGCATATTACTTTAGTATTGTAGTGCTATTGCGAAAGTGCGCTTTCAAGAGATTTAAATTGTGCTGCGCTGCCTTTTGCCTGAATATTTCAGTTGTGCTTGTATGTGCCGGTGCCACTGCCATTTTCATTGCGTTCATTTCGATTGTGCCCCAATCCTGTTTCGCTTTTGGCTTGCTGCCATTTTGTTGATTGTTGTTGTGCCTCCCTGCCCGGCTCTCCACCCCGCTTCCGCCTCCCAGCTGCTCCTCCCTCCCACTGATAGTTTAGGCTCCGCTCTCGTGTTGTAGCGCTGTGACCGTCCTGATCCCCTCAGAAGCGGTCGCTCCTCACGCTGCTCCCTGATCTGCTTGCCGCCTGTGGTATCGTAGCACTATACTCCCAGATTGCTCTCTGCTACCTCGCATTGCTCCCACAATTATCAGTGCCTGAGTGCATATTACATTGGTATTGTAGCGCTAATATTCGTGCCTGATTGCATTTTACTTTGGTATTGTAGCGCTATTGCGAAAGCGCGCTTTCAAGAGATTTAAATTGTGCTGCGCTGCCTTTTGCCTGAATATTTCAGTTGTGCTTGTCTGTGCCGGTGCCACTGCCATTTTCATCGCGTTCATTTTGATTGTGCCCCAATCCTGTTTCGCTTTTGGCTTGCTGCTATTTTGTTGATTGTTGTTGTGCCTCCCTGCCCGGCTCTCCACCCCGCTCCCGCCTCCCAGCTGCTCCTCCCTCGCCCCGCCCCCTCCACTATCCACATATGACAGATGCTTTTGCGCGCAGCGTTCACGTGCAGCGGTCGCACCACATGCGCACCGAAGGTGCGCCAAAGGTAAGCCCGTCTACGCCCGTCCGCGCCTGAACCGCGCCCAGCGCCAGACCCCCTGCCCCCGCAAAACCCATTCCTCCCGCTTTACATACGACGCCGCAACCCTCTCAGCCCTTAACCCCGGCCGACTCCCAAACTGCTACCAAGCCGCGCCAGGACACACCCATGGACCCTTCACCTGCCACTCCTGCAAGTTCGACTGCATCAAGATCCACACCAAATCCACAAACTACAAACAGAGCTCCGACACTAACCACCTAAAGTGCATCCTGCTCAACACCCGCTCAATCCACAGACACTCCATTGAACTCTGGAACCTACTCGACACCACATCGCCGGACGTCGCCTTCCTTACAGAAACATGGATGAATGCCTCATCAGCACCCGACATCGCCATAGCCATCCCGGACGCCTACAAAATCATCCGAAAAGATCGCACCAACCAAACAGGAGGAGGCATCGCCATCGGCCATAAGAACACCATCCGCATCACGACCAGTTCCGACGATAACCTCGCTTCCGCCGAACACCTTTACTTCCAGATTCACACCGACCCCAAATCCACACTCAGAGGCACCCTCATCTACAGACCCCAGGACCCCACACACAATTCAGCGAAGACATCACTGACTTCATCAGCCCACATGCCCTCCCCTCCGAGAACTACATTCTACTGGGAGACCTCAACTTCCACCTGGAAAAGAAAAACAACAGCAACACCACCACCCTCCTAGACAACCTGGCCAATCTCGGACTCAAACAACTTGTTGACACCCCCACCCACCTTGCCGGACACATGCTCGACCCTATCTTCACCTCCAGCAAGCACATCTCCTTCGACCACACCACAGCTCTCCATTGGACGGACCACAGCTGCGTTCACTTCAACTACAAAAAGACCATGACCCACAACCTATTCCTCGAAGAAATTGGAACAAAATCACCACCGACCAGCTCTTCACATCGCTTCACCAAAACCCCCCTGCCAAATCATCGGACCCAAACCAAGCAACCACCAACCTCACACAATGGATCACCCACAGCGCCGACGAACTAGCACCCCTGAAAAACCATCTAATCAAGCAAGGTAGCAAAAAAGCCCCCTGGTTCAACGATGACCTTAAGAAATCCAAGAAGCTCTGTCATACTCTCGAGAAAACCTGGAGAAAAAACCCAACCACTGACAACCTAGCCACCTCCAAGAACGCCACCCGCAAACACCACCAACTGATCCGATCCACCAAGAAATCAGCATTCAAGGATCGACTTGACAACAATGCCCAAAACAGCAAGGAACTATTCAATATCGTCAAAGAATTTACTAACCCCACCGCCGGCACCAATGACATCACTCCCTCCCAAGATCCCTGCGACTCTCTATCCTCATTCTTCCACAACAAAATCGCCGAAATACATAACAGCTTTGAAAACCAGTCCGAAGACCAGTCCACTCCACCCACCCCCGAACCAAAACCGCACTCTAACAACCTTTGCGCCTGGAACCCAATCACCACCGAAGACACCATCCATCTGATGAACTCCATCCACTCAGGATCGCCAACCGACCTATGTCCCCACCACATTTTCAACAAAGCAAACTCCATCATCGCACCCCACCTCCGCGATGTCATCAACTGTTCCTTCAACTCTGCTACCTTCCCGGAAAACTGGAAACATGCCGAACTCAGCGCCCTTCTGAAGAAACCCACAGCAGACCCCACGGAACTTAAGAACTACCGCCCCATCTCGCTCCTCCCATTCCCCACCAAAGTCATTGAGAAAGCCGTCAATAGTCAGCTCGCCGCCTTCCTTGAATCCAACAAATCCCTCGACCCTTCACAGTCCGGCTTCCGAGCCAAAACCGCCCTCATCGCAGCAACAGACGACATCCGAACACTACTGGACAACGGAGAAACAGTTGCCCTCATCCTACTTGACCTCTCCGCAGCCTTCGACACAGTCTGCCATAGCACCCTCATACAACGCCTCAGCAATGTTGGATTACAAGGAAAAGCACTGGACTGGATCATCTCGTTCCTCGCCGGAAGAACCCAGAGAGTCCGCCTCCCCCCTTTTAAATCAGAGGCCACCGAAGTCATCTGCGGCGTACCACAAGGATCATCACTCAGTCCCACCCTCTTCAACGTATACATGAGTCCCCTCGCATCCATCGCGCGCCAACACAACCTCAACATCATCTTCTACGCAGACGACACCCAGCTGATCCTCTCCCTCACCAAAGACCCAAACACCGCCAAAACCAACTTACATGAAGGAATGAAAGAAGTAGCCGAGTGGATGAAGAACAGCCGTCTAAAACTAAACTCGGACAAAACGGAAGTCCTCATCTTAGGGTCATCCCCCTCTGCCTGGGACGACTCATGGTGGCCACCGGCTCTGGGAACCGCACCCATACCTACGGACCACGCACGTAACCTGGGCTTCATCCTGGACTCCTCCCTCTCAATGACTAGACAAGTCAACGCCGTCTCATCATCATGCTTCAACATCCTATGCATGCTCAAAAAAATCTTCCGTTGGATCCCCACCGAAACAAGAAAGACGGTCACCCACGCACTGGTCACAAGCCGACTGGATTACGGAAACACCCTTTACGCCGGAACCACAACCAAACTACAGAAAAAACTCCAACGCATCCAAAACGCCTCAGCCAGACTCATTTTGGACATCCCTCGGCAAGCTCACATTTCGGACCACCTGAAAGACCTCCATTGGCTCCCTGTTAACAAGAGAATAACGTTCCATCTCCTCACCCACGCACACAAAGCCCTCTACGACCTAGGACCCGAATGCCTCAACACGCGACTTTCCTTCTACACCCCCTCCCGCGAACTACGATCGTCCAATCAAGCCCTCGCCGCAATTCCGCGCATCCACAGATCCACCATGGGGGGAAGATCCTTCTCCTACTTAGCGGCCAAAACCTGGAATTCCCTCCCCACCCCCCTCCGCCTTACACAGAACCACCTCTCCTTCAGAAAGCAACTAAAAACTAGGATATTTGATAAGTAAAGCACCTCCCTCCCTCAAGCGCATTGAGACCCTCCGGGTGAGTAGTGCGCTATACAAATTTTGGAACTTGAACTTGAACTTATCAGGACAAGCACAGCTCTTCTCTCTGGAAAGGTGTCTCTCCAAGTGTGTGAACAACATGCTTAGCTTGCAATATTAAAGCATGTGATTGCCAGTAGTGCAGCTGTGTGTGTCATGTTATGTCTAGGTGCGAGGGACTGACCAGAACAGAATAACAAGGGGCATTGTTGATCGACCTTGTACATCGTGTGCAGACTAAACTTCAGAGTACAGTAGAGAACGCGGAAGGCAGACAGTTCTTATGTCAAAAAGGCACAAATAAAGCCTTGCAAAATAAACGCATGTGGTGTTGTGTGCAAAAGCAGCCTTATGGCAGCAAAGCTCATGCTACCATAGCAGATGTCCACAATGGACCCATAATCTGTACTACAGTTCTTTGGTTTTGGCTCTTGAATTTGCTGATCCCGATGTTCCTACGCTTATAGTGTGCAATTCGTTTTACTATGTACAATCCTTTAATGACAACTTATTCTTTTGGAAACAAAATGATTTCCGTGACTCTAAAGGTAGCGCAATTAAGCATAAAATGATTTGGGTTGAGTGGGCGCTCTTAAGGTGCGCTTGCCGCTCGCACATGTTATTCATACTTCCATGCACGTGTGGGAGCACACGCTGTTAGTAATTCCCGGGCTCATGAGGCACCCAAATCTGCAGTAGCCACTTGTTCTGTAGCAGCAGTTATGAGGACCATGACTAAAATTGATGATGACATGTTGGCAGCTATTGCTGTGACAAAGAATGGAACACAATTTCCCCAAGGTTTCCTTTCACGTTATACATACTGTGAGAAGTTGGCCCGATATGCAACGTTCGCTATTCTAGCGACCGCTATGTATCGTTCCAACGACCCTTATGGTGTTTGGTTGTAAGTCAACCTATAGACCAGCTATCCTAGTAGCGTGGATACGAGCAGTCTAAGGCTAAAGACTCGAGAGGGCGTGTTAAGCCAGCTGTTTACCACACATGTACCCCTTGAACACCCAGTGAAAGGACACCACACAAGTGTTATGAAAATAAACAGGATATTTATTAGGAATCACAACAGCCCTGTACTCTTTATGAGGACAGGGTACTAAGCACAAACCAAATCTCTTTAGCAAATACTTCAAGTGCACAATTAAAACAAGTGTCCGAGGACACGGAAAGGTTAAGGTCTCGGGCGGACCCGATAAGGCAAGTCGGAAGCGAGGGACTCAGGACCCTAGAGTAAGGAGGCTATGCAGGCACCGAAATGCCGAGTTACCTAGCCACGAGGGCTGCGGCTGCACAAGTCTTACAGGCGTCGGGGTCTTCGCTGACGAGCCAGGAGCCGGAAGAAAGGAGTTGCTGGCCGGCGACCAGTGCTGAATAGTTCGTAGAGATCCAAGCCTGGATCGGAGATTGATGAAACCTGAAAGCAGAGGGGACCAAGTTCGTACTACTAGCCAGTAGTCAGAGGGTACCCGGAAGGCACCGGTTGGCCGTCACCTCGACCAGGTGAGTGGGCGACGCTAGGCTCTGCAGTCTCACGGACCAGGAGGCGTTGTCGGCGACCACGGTGGAGGTGCGAGCTGTCCCACGAAGGATGATGCTGTCGGCGTCGCTGGGCCCAAGATGGGGCAACAAGCCTTGGCAGATCTCAGGGCCACGTGGTGGGCCTAAGATGGCGTCTTGAGTGGACCAGGAGGGTCCGGGGTGCTTCTCGCAAAGATGGAAGCAAGGGCCAGTCTGGAGCAACCAGACCAGCAGTGATGATTCTCGGATGTCGTCACAGAAGGGCACAAGCCAGCGGCGAGTGACCAGACAACGTGCTGAGCAGCGAGCAGAAGGGCCCCACGCAGATCGTGGAGATGCTGGGAGACTGCACTTCGGTGCTAGAGCGGCTCAGGGTCGGGGCTTCTCGGACCCCAGAGCACTCACCAGAGAGTTACCTCGATGGTCGTGCTGGTTTTTAAGAGCGTGCAGGTTCTGATGATGGCCGGTCCCTCGAGGTCTCGTCGCACCCACAGATCACAGCTGAGCTGATGACGTGGGTAGAGGTCAGAGGTGCCAGGGAAGCCGGTTCTCGTCGAGCTGGGCCGTCGGATCCTTGAGGAAGGACTTGCAGCAAACCGCAGAGTTCTTAGATGGTGCCCGCTGATGCAGGGTGACTACTCCTTAGCCACAAGGGAGAAATCTTGAGAAGAGTCTTGAGTGTCCTTTCGTAGAAAGTAGTTCTTGATTCAAAGATGATCTAATTTGGAAGGGTCCCCGCTCCGGTCTTTATCCTAAAGAAAGGGGTGGGTACATGACTAGGTCCTGCCCTAAGGGTGGGACCAGGAAGGGGGGTAGTTACGCCCCTCTCCCCTGCCGGACTTTCCCCAGGCCAGGGCTGTCGCCCCTGGAACTGGTTCTAACCGGCAGATGCGTAGTGAGCACCGGGGTGCCACTCCGCAGTCACCTTCTCGCCAAAGCCCTACCTACCCAGAATACACAAACCCTGTCTGGGACGGTGCGAACAGCGCCCTCGACAGGAAACCCTTTGTCCAAGTGCTCCTCGCTGGAAGGACTCCCAGCAGCAGGAGGTCAGACTTGTGTCTGTGGTGGCAGCATCCATTTTGTGGAGCTGAGGCTTCAGTTAACTTTAACCGGGGTTCACAGTTACGTACATGTCGTGTCCCTCTAGAAGGGTGGGATGCTAACCTCATCGCCAGAGTTGGTGAGAGGGCAGCACCCCGATTCGTATGACACCTTACTCGACATGCCTTGATAACGCGACACCGGAGTTACCGATATGGTACGCGTTATCATGGAACAGCTATTGGGTCTTGATTCCGCAAGCTGCAACCGGGCTCGGCTCGGGCCTGAACCTAGCTCACACGAGCCCACGCACTCTGCCTTCAGGATTGTTAAGGCCTGCCATAGGAGTGACTGATAGGAACTCGGGTGTCCATTGTATGGTTAGATATAGAGTTACTATACCTAAAGCGAAGGGTGGTTACACGTCTTCGCCCCAGCTGTCGTGCAGCCAGTTGTGTCAAATTTAGGAGGCCAGCCAGGGGTGGCATAATACATGCTTCAGCCCCTGGCGGCCCTGGGTACACCTATGCCCTGCGTTACGGGGTCTGATAAGGTGGCCCAGTACCAATTGGTAAATGCACCTAGGGTACATATCGTAATTTAGAAAGAGAACAGCCAGGCTGTGGGTCTGATTAGCGGGCCCACAGCCAGAGAAAGTCGTAAACCAGTGAAACAAAAGCAAAAAATCTGGGTGATCATAGGATTGCAGACCCTACTCTCCTACATGACCCCCCCCCAAACGTCGGAACAATAAGCTAACCTTGACCAGGTGAGTCTTCTTGTTCTAAGTGGAAATATCTGGAGAGCCCATCGGCATTGCCATGATCAGTACCAGGTCTATGTTCCACTGTAAAGTCCATCCCCTGTAGGGAAATGGACCACCTAAGCAGTTTGGGGTTTTCACCCTTCATCTGATTTAGCCACAAGAGGGGCTTATGGTCGGTCTGAATCTTGAAGTGAGTGCCAAACAAGTATGGCCTCAGCTTCTTCAGGGCCCAAACCACAGCAAAGGCCTCCCTCTCAATAGCTGACCAATTCTTCTCTCTAGGGGTCAGCCTTCTGCTTATAAAAGCAATGGGCTGGTCTTGACCATCAAAATTCAGTTGAGAAAGAACAGCTCCCACACCCAACTCAGAAGCATCCGTTTGGACAATGAATGGTTTGGAGTAGTCCGGACTCTTGAGGATAGGCGCCGTGCACATGGCCTGCTTTAGGTCATCGAATGCTTTTTGACAGCTCGCTGTCCACTGAACCTTTTTTGGCATTTTCTTGCTTGTCAGTTCGTTTAATGGTGTCACGATGGAACCATAGTTCCTGACAAACTTCCGGTAGTAACCAGTCAGGCCCAAGAAAGCTCGAACCTGAGTCTGGGTGGTTGGAGGAGCCCAGTCCCTGATTGACTGTATCTTGCTCTCCAGTGGCTGAACCTGGCCTCCACCTACAAGGTGGCCCAGGTATACAACCTGTGTCTGCCCTATCTGGCACTTGGTGGCCTTGATAGTGAGACCTGCTGCTTGCAGTGCCTCTAATGTCTTCCGCAGGTGGACCAGGTGATCCTCCCAGGTGGAGCTAAAGACAGCGATATCGTCAAGATACGCCGCACAGAAGTCATCCAGCCCAGTAAGGACTTGATTCACCAACCGTTGGAAGGTGGCAGGTGCATTTTTCAGACCGAAGGGCATCACCACGAACTGATAATGCCCACCAGGGGTTGAAAATGCGGTTTTAGGCTTGGCGTCCTCAGCTAACCTGATTTGCCAATACCCAGCTGTCAGGTCAAACGTACTTAGGTAGTTGGCCGAAGCCAATCTATCGATAAGCTCGTCTGCCCTTGGTATTGGGTGGGCGTCAGTCTTAGTGACTGCATTGAGACCCCTGTAGTCTACGCAAAACCTCATCTCTCTCTTACCACCCTGGGTGTGAGGTTTCGGCACTAGAACTACGGGACTAGCCCAAGGGCTATCCGAGGGTTCAATGACTCCCAGCTCCAACATTTTCTGCACTTCACTCTTGATGCAGTCTCTAACGTGATCAGGCTGCCTGTAGATTTTACTCTTCACGGGCAGGCTGTCACCAGTGTCAACCTCATGGGTGCACCAATCGGTTTGGCTGGGTGTTAGAGAAAACATATGTCTGAAAGACTGAAGAACCTGTTTACAGTCTCTCTGTTGATGTTCGGAGAGGCTGCCACAAAAGACAACACCATCTACCGATCCATCGTCAGGATTCTGAGTGAGCAGGTCGGGGAGAGGGTCACTCTCCTCCTCCTGTCCCTCATCTAGGGCCATGAGCAAACTCATGTCCTTCCTGTCGACATATGCTTTTAGCCTGTTGACATGAAGCACCCTGTGGGGGCTCCGGGGAGTTCCCAGGTCGACCAAGTAGGTGACCTCTCCCTTTTTCTCCAGGATGGTGTAGGGCCCGGACCATTTGTCCTTGAGTGCTGCTGGGGCCACTGGCTCCAACACCCACACCTTCTGTCCGGGCTGATAAACAGTCAAGACAGCCTTTTGGTCATGCCAAGCTTTCTGGAGTTCTTGGCTGGCCTTAAGGTTTTCAGATGCCTTTTCCATGTATTCAGCCATCCGCGAGCGGAGGCCGAGCACATAGTCCACTATGTTGGCTGCAGGCTTTTTGAGAGGTCTCTCCCATCCTTCCTTCACCAAACACAGGGGTCCCCTTACAGGATGCCCGTACAAAAGTTCAAAAGGGCTGTAGCCAACCCCCTTCTGTGGGACTTCTCTGTAGGCGAACAAGAGGCAGGGGATCAGGACGTCCCATCTACGCCGAAGCTTTTCCGGTAGTCCATGAATCATCCCTTTTAGGGTCCTGTTGAATCTCTCAACAAGCCCATTGCATTGTGGATGATAGGGTGTAGTGAACTTGTAGTTAACACCACATTCCTTCCACATAGCAGTTAAGTAGCTCGACATAAAGTTTGCACCTCTGTCGGAGACGACCTCTTTAGGGAAGCCCACTCTGGAGAACACTCCAACTAGGGCTCTTGCCACAACAGGTGCTGTAGTGGTCCGAAGGGGAATAGCTTCAGGATACCTGGTGGCATGATCCACTACCACCAGTATAAACTTGTGCCCTGATGCTGTAGGTGGTTCCATGGGACCGACGATGTCGATCCCCACCCGTTCAAAGGGTACCCCCACCACAGGCATTGGTATAAGGGGGGCCTTTGTCGTGCCACCTGACTTACCACTGGCTTGGCAAGTGACACAGGAGCGGCAAAACTCCTTGGTATCTTCGTTCATGTGAGGCCAGTGAAAGTGTGAGACAAGCCTGTCCCACGTTTTCGTCTGGCCCAAGTGACCTGCTAAGGGAATCTTGTGGGCCAAGGTAAGTAGGAAACCACGCTGAGACAAGGGTACAACCAGCCTCCTGGTCATGCCAGGCTTGGGGTCTCTTGACTCAGTGTACAGGAGTCCATCTTCCCAGTATACCTTGTGGGTACCTGTGGCGTTCCCAGCAGCCTCAGCAGCAGCCTGCTGTCTGAGGGGTTCAAGAGAAGGGCAGTCTAACTGGTCCTTCCCCAGGTCTTCCCTTGAGGGTCCCCCTGAACCCAAGAATTCAACTTGATCAAGTTCGAATTCCCTAGGCTCAGTTTCCCGCAATTCCTGTAGGTCAGCCTCCTCTGAGACTTGATCCTCGACCTGGGGCAAGGGGGAAGGCGCAGCCTTAACCCTACTGCTCTTTTTCTTGGGAGGTGTCTGGTCCGTTGTTCCAGGATCCAGCACCTGCTCAGTGGGGCATTTCCTGACCTGTGACCTAGTCACAGCGAACACATGTGCTGGCAAACCTAACATTTCCATGTGAGTCCGGTGCTCCACTTCTGACCATTGTGACGACTCCAAATCATTGCCCAACAAACAATCCACTGGGAGGTCTGGACTAACTACAACCTTCTTTTGGCCAGTTACCCCTCCCCAGGAGAAAGCTACAATTGCCATACTGTGATTGGTAGTGACATTGCTTGCATTGGTCACCAGGAATTCTGTACCTGGCATGATCTGTCCAGGGTCCACAAAGTTAGGCGTCACCATGGTGACGCTGGCACAAGTGTCCCTATAGGCCTGAGCCATCTTTTCATTTATGAAAGGCGTCTGTCGGTATTTGCCCAAAGTATTGGGGCTTCCGTCAGGGGATACGTCCGCGTCCCCTGTACTGACAAGGACAGCCTGAGTGAGTGTGCCAACTAAGTTGTCACGCCCCTCAGAACCCAGGGTTAACCCTACTAAACCCTTGGGAGGCGCACTACCACTGCTGACTGTACTAGGGGGCACAGGTGCCTTAGGGGCTGCAGTGGCAGGAGTCTGCCCTCCTCCTTTCTTGGTGCACTCACTAAACCAGCGAGATTTACTTTTACAGTACTGGCACCATCTTTTGGATTGGCCTTCTTTCTTCTTTTGGGGAGCCTGACCCCCACCCTCTTTGGGTTGTTGGGGACCTGTCGAAGACTTCTGGTCACTTTGTTCCCCTTTAGAATCTTTACCCTTCTGGTCTGCTTTCTTCTGACCACCTTGATTCTGGCCCTGGTTCTGTTTAACTCTTGTACGAACCCATCTGTCTGCCTTCTTTCCCAATTCTTGGGGAGAGGTCAGATCCGAGTCGACAAGATGCTGATGCAACAACTGGTTCTGACAATTGTTTAAAATTTGTTCTCTCATCATCAAATTATACAATCCTTGATAATCAGTAACCTTACTGCCCAGCAACCAGCCCTCAAAAGCCTTAGTGGCACAATCGACAAAATCAGACCAATCTTGAGACTGCGTTTTCTGGGTATCCCTGAACAGCACCCTGTACTGCTCAGTGGTTAGGCCGAACCCTTCAACGAGTGTATTTTTCAAGATTTGGTAATTGTTAGCATCCTCCACCCTTGTGGTGAGGAGCTTGTCTCTTCCTTTTCCTTCAAAGGAGAGCCACAAGATAGCTGCCCACTGACTCTGGGGAACACCCTGCACAGTGCAGGCCCTCTCCAAAGCAGTAATCCATTTGTGGATGTCGTCCCCTTGTTTAAAGGGGGGCACTATCTTACCAAGGTGTTTCGTATCGAAACTCTTTTCCCTATTACTAGGTACATTGCTGCCACCAGTGGGGACTGCCCCACTTAACTGTTGCTCTCTAGCAAAGGCAAGCCTCTCTTTGGCCAGGGCAAGTTCTTCCCTTTCAATCCTTAGATTGGCTGCCCTTTCCTTAGCTTCGTACACTCTCCTCTGAGGGGACGTCATCCCTCTCTGAGACGAGTTGTGAGAGCCATTGGTTTGAAGGGATCTGCCAGAGCCTCTTGACAGAGATCTGGCTCGTCCATTCCCAATGTTAAGCTGACCTGATAGTGGCCCCAGGGGTCCCCCAGTACCGCTATCATGTTTGCTTAAGTTGGACCTGCTTAGTCTGACGACTTCTACCTGTCCCTTATCTGCCTCATCCCCTGAGAGATCCTCATCCTCATCCTCCTCCACATCTTCGTTCTCAGTTGCGAGGTGGATGAGGTCAGGATCGTCCCGGGTTCCCTCGAGGGGAGGCATGTCTCCTTCTGGATTAGAAGAGCTACGAAGTTTCTCAGCTCTCCTGGCATCATAAGTCTCCAAGAGACCAATCAGAAAGGACGTTGTGGGGTTAGACCCCTGCTGAATCTTCCTGGAGTGACACAGTCGTCTTAACTCCTTGAAGCTCAGCACAGTATATCCTGAAGGGATGACCTGTGGAGGGTCAACTGACACAAGGGGAGACCCAGAGTTTCCTCCTTTGTCCGACATACTGTTTCTAGTGTGGTGTAAGTGGTGCACTTACCTACACTACGTGTTTACCTACTGTACCCTTGCTAAGAGTTGTAGCCAAGGTGTGCTAAGCCTTGAGGAGCTACAACAGCTGGTTCAGTAGAACTCAGAGTATTCTAAGCTTTGGTTATATGTACTAACAGTACTTGTGCGATCTTTCAACAAGATATTCTTAGGATACGTGTGGTAAAACAACAGCAAGCTCAAATCCCAACCGCTGCTCACCAATGTGAGAAGTTGGCCCGATATGCAACGTTCGCTATTCTAGCGACCGCTATGTATCGTTCCAACGACCCTTATGGTGTTTGGTTGTAAGTCAACCTATAGACCAGCTATCCTAGTAGCGTGGATACGAGCAGTCTAAGGCTAAAGACTCGAGAGGGCGTGTTAAGCCAGCTGTTTACCACACATGTACCCCTTGAACACCCAGTGAAAGGACACCACACAAGTGTTATGAAAATAAACAGGATATTTATTAAGAATCACAACAGCCCTGTACTCTTTATGAGGACAGGGTACTAAGCACAAACCAAATCTCTTTAGCAAATACTTCAAGTGCACAATTAAAACAAGTGTCCGAGGACACGGAAAGGTTAAGGTCTCGGGCGGACCCGATAAGGCAAGTCGGAAGCGAGGGACTCAGGACCCTAGAGTAAGGAGGCTATGCAGGCACCGAAATGCCGAGTTACCTAGCCACGAGGGCTGCGGCTGCACAAGTCTTACAGGCGTCGGGGTCTTCGCTGACGAGCCAGGAGCCGGAAGAAAGGAGTTGCTGGCCGGCGACCAGTGCTGAATAGTTCGTAGAGATCCAAGCCTGGATCGGAGATTGATGAAACCTGAAAGCAGAGGGGACCAAGTTCGTACTACTAGCCAGTAGTCAGAGGGTACCCGGAAGGCACCGGTTGGCCGTCACCTCGACCAGGTGAGTGGGCGACGCTAGGCTCTGCAGTCTCACGGACCAGGAGGCGTTGTCGGCGACCACGGTAGAGGTGCGAGCTGTCCCACGAAGGATGATGCTGTCGGCGTCGCTGGGCCCAAGATGGGGCAACAAGCCTTGGCAGATCTCAGGGCCACGTGGTGGGCCTAAGATGGCGTCTTGAGTGGACCAGGAGGGTCCGGGGTGCTTCTCGCAAAGATGGAAGCAAGGGCCAGTCTGGAGCAACTAGACCAGCAGTGATGATTCTTGGATGTCGTCACAGAAGGGCACAAGCCAGCGGCGAGTGACCAGACAACGTGCTGAGCAGCGAGCAGAAGGGCCCCACGCAGATCGTGGAGATGCTGGGAGACTGCACTTCGGTGCTAGAGCGGCTCAGGGTCGGGGCTTCTCGGACCCCAGAGCACTCACCAGAGAGTTACCTCGACGGTCGTGCTGGTTTTTAAGAGCGTGCAGGTTCTGATGATGGCCGGTCCCTCGAGGTCTCGTCGCACCCACAGATCACAGCTGAGCTGATGATGTGGGTAGAGGTCAGAGGTGCCAGGGAAGCCGGTTCTCGTCGAGCTGGGCCGTCGGATCCTTGAGGAAGGACTTGCAGCAAACCGCAGAGTTCTTAGATGGTGCCCGCTGATGCAGGGTGACTACTCCTTAGCCACAAGGGAGAAATCTTGAGAAGAGTCTTGAGTGTCCTTTCGTAGAAAGTAGTTCTTGATTCAAAGATGATCTAATTTGGAAGGGTCCCCGCTCCGGTCTTTATCCTAAAGAAAGGGGTGGGTACATGACTAGGTCCTGCCCTAAGGGTGGGACCAGGAAGGGGGGTAGTTACGCCCCTCTCCCCTGCCGGACTTTCCCCAGGCCAGGGCTGTCGCCCCTGGAACTGGTTCTAACCGGCAGATGCGTAGTGAGCACCGGGGTGCCACTCCGCAGTCACCTTCTCGCCAAAGCCCTACCTACCCAGAATACACAAACCCTGTCTGGGACGGTGCGAACAGCGCCCTCGACAGGAAACCCTTTGTCCAAGTGCTCCTCGCTGGAAGGACTCCCAGCAGCAGGAGGTCAGACTTGTGTCTGTGGTGGCAGCATCCATTTTGTGGAGCTGAGGCTTCAGTTAACTTTAACCGGGGTTCACAGTTACGTACATGTCGTGTCCCTCTAGAAGGGTGGGATGCTAACCTCATCGCCAGAGTTGGTGAGAGGGCAGCACCCCGATTCGTATGACACCTTACTCGACATGCCTTGATAACGCGACACCGGAGTTACCGATATGGTACGCGTTATCATGGAACAGCTATTGGGTCTTGATTCCGCAAGCTGCAACCGGGCTCGGCTCGGGCCTGAACCTAGCTCACACGAGCCCACGCACTCTGCCTTCAGGATTGTTAAGGCCTGCCATAGGAGTGACTGATAGGAACTCGGGTGTCCATTGTATGGTTAGATATAGAGTTACTATACCTAAAGCGAAGGGTGGTTACACGTCTTCGCCCCAGCTGTCGTGCAGCCAGTTGTGTCAAATTTAGGAGGCCAGCCAGGGGTGGCATAATACATGCTTCAGCCCCTGGCGGCCCTGGGTACACCTATGCCCTGCGTTACGGGGTCTGATAAGGTGGCCCAGTACCAATTGGTAAATGCACCTAGGGTACATATCGTAATTTAGAAAGAGAACAGCCAGGCTGTGGGTCTGATTAGCGGGCCCACAGCCAGAGAAAGTCGTAAACCAGTGAAACAAAAGCAAAAAATCTGGGTGATCATAGGATTGCAGACCCTACTCTCCTACACATACCGCTTGTCGTCTGATCAGATTCTGTTTGCTACTATGCCATCCATTGGGGATCAGCTGATTCCCAACAAGGACCGCAGACTTTATTTGATCATTGACGCACATGAATTTGTTTCTTCTGCACATGCTGGTATGAATGCAACTGTTTCCCTTTTGCATCAGCATTTTTGGTGGCGTGGTTTATATCAACAGGCAAGTAAATATGTTCTTTCTTGTGACATTTGTCAACTAATTAAACCTTCTACTGTTGCACGTCTTTCACATACTCAGCTCCTCTCTTCTGCCTCCCCTCTGGTAGCTCTTTCTGCTAGATAGCGTTGTCCTCCTTCCCCCACCTGCTCCTCCATTGCTTCGCTAACCCTCTCACCCATTCTCTGGCTCGAGCATAATAGGCACATGCACTGTCTACAAGACATGCTGTATCTCTTCTGGGGGCTTTTGGCACACCCATCGATTGCCATTGGTTGTTTTCTGTGGCATTCTCAAATGCTTGCTTTTTATTGGTCTATTACTGCAATTTTTACTCCTTTGTGTGGCTCGTTCGTCCCAGGCGATTTCACTAATGGTTCCTTTTGTTTGTCCCACAGGAGGAGGGAGTGCTTGGTGGGGCTGTGCAGGGGCCGGGCTACACTCTATAACGCTTGTGTCTATTTTGTTTTTGATGCTTCCCCTGTTGTCACTCCATGCCACTCCCCCGTCGTGTTCCTGGTTCCTCCTGATCATCCCAACAGCACATCTCCCAGCTGCTCCTGCTTGTATCTTAGCTCAGTTTTACAGTAATGTTTGGGGACGCTCTTTCAAATACCTGGCCACCGACATCGGGGAGGACTTTGTCTTGTTTGCTGCCCTGCTCCATCGAGGCGTGACGTGTTGCGCTGGAAGAGGCGCTGTGTGAGAGGCGTGCTGTGACAGCCGCGAGGACCAGGACTACCATCCCCAGAGGGCCCCGCGGCGTACGCAGCGGGTGACGCGGCTTTAGGGCGACCGAGGCCATTAAAATCTGCCGCGCACTTCCGCAGCGCGGGACGCTGTTTCAAATACCTGGCCACCGACATTGGGGACGACTTTGTTTTGTATGCTCCCTTGTTTGCTGCCCTGCTCCATCGAGGCGTGATGTGTTGCGCTGGAAGAGGCGCTGGGTGAGAGGCGTGCTGTGACAGCTGCGAGGCCCAGGACTACCATACCCGGAGGGCCCCGCGGCGCATGTAGCGAGTGACGCGGCTTCAGGGCGACCGAGGCCCTTAAAATCTGCCGCACACTTCCGCAGCGCGGGACGCGTGCTGGCGTGCCCGTGCGAAGCCTGGGCCAAGAGCGGGCCCGTCCGCGCCCATCGTAGCCTGGAGGAGGCTGGGCTGGACCTCCCCCTCAACGTCTGAGGTACTATAAGGATCTATTGTAACTGCAGGGACTAACCAGCTGTAAATAAAGGTATATTTCTGGGGTGAGTTAGTTGAATTCAGTAGATCACAGCTTCCATATTGCATCAATGGCGACGCGCACAAGGAATGGAGGGAGGTATGTGGCGGGGGCTCCATCAAGGGGACATTAGACCAATTCATAGTCAGGGCAACATCGGTGCTAGAGAATGAAATAGCACTGACAGAACGCAGACTCTCACTGGAACCTATGTATTTAAGAAGGTCATCCCTGGGGCCCATAATGGCGGAAACTTCACCTAATAATGGCGAGGCACAAGAACCGGACATAAATAACACGCTTGGCGCCAGCACCGAACAGGTGACAGAGAGGCTTTCTGTTTCCACTGATTTACTTATCACAAATGGGAATAGCCCACGGATAGATAACACTAACCCCCCTTCCAACGCTGCGGTACAGTGTGTATCTGTGGGATCTGGCTCGAAACAAAATTCTAAAAAATCAAGCCTTAAACAGACTGCAGGTACAGCCCCCTCCACTAAGAGGAAACGCCAAGGTGGCCCGCAAAAGGGAAGGCGACCAAAAGTTACCAAATTTTCAAATGCCACTGAAAAGGATGTGGAAGATAGGCGAGTACCCAGAGGTCCTACATTAGCATCATCATTTTCTCCCTCATCTGCATCGCCCCTAAGATCACTAACTCTCCTGAGGGACGATCCCACTATGATTCCATTACATACCACTGAGGGACTGCTAGTTCAGGTTGAGCACTTAATTAAGTCCTTAATCCTACCTCTTGTTGAGAGGACAAAGTTAATTTGCAATAGACTGGGGAAGCTCGAGCAAATTGCTATTGATATTTCGGCCTCTTTGAGTAAGTTGCTCGAGTGCTCACCTAGGCATAACAGCTTAGTAAATAAATTACCATCAGAAGCTGTAGACCCAGGCCTCCCCTTGCCTACTACGATAACAGCTAATGTACCCCTTCCAATATTAACTCAAAGTACCCCATCTGTCCAAGTACTAGAAAATAGGATTACGTTTATTGGGAGAGAGGGATGCCCAGTGGCAGGGGAGTTGATACAGAACCAGGGTTAAACTGTAGCAAAGCCTCCCAATGATCTGATAGTTGGAGCCAGCAAAATATCAAATGTTGGCAAATAGAAATGTGTGTCGAAATGTATTGACTTGCCTCCCGAATTCCTTCCATATGTTGTCGTACTTACTGGGGTCCCAGAGTTAGAATATGGCAAGACAGAGACCTACTTAGAACTGAAAAACAAGGTATCCTATTGGTTGAATAAAAATAGATCGCTTCCAAGGTATATCAATGGTGAAATCTTGTGTGTTCAGAGAATTAGCGGGTTAGGGCGGAGACATAAGGACATAGGCGTGACTGCATTATAGTCAACTTTAGGGATAGACGAGTAGTTGACCATGTTTGCAGTCCGCACTACCAAAAAAGTAATAGTGACATACGTACCTGTGACCTTGGTTACTTTTACCCTCCAGCTGCTTCTACAAACACTAATTGGAACTTCAACCTATTTAGCGCATATCGACCTGGGGCCTTTGAGGGATTTAAAAATCAATTTAATGTCCCCATAGCAAACCGCTTTGACCTATTATACGGCCTTGATGGAGTTGATTGACTGAGCCCTGTAAAATGTACCATCCCAGCTGGACTTGACACTATGACTAATGGTTCACTATGTGAGCATAATGAGGTGCCTACTTGTAATTTGACAGTGCTAGACCCTGTATACCCAAGCACCTTGCCTAGAGTCCTGCCCCTTGAAAGCACTAATGACGAATTCATATTTGCTCCTGCAATTATTGATGGTTTGTTTAACAAGGCAAGCCAGGCTACACTTATTGATAGAAGCCACACATTTCTTGTTAGTGATGGCCACACAGATAATAGACATTTTGAGATGGAGTACCAGGATGATAGTAATAAAAATCATTCAGGTAATGGTGAAGTTGCAAATGATGTTTTAGAACCCATAAAAGAAGTAGAAGCCAACATTTTAAGGATAAATGATAATATTCGGAATACAGGTGATAATTTTACTATAAAACTGATATCCTGGAATATCGCGGGTATCAAGAAAAATCTATGCGAACCCTTGTGGCAACAATACATCGATAATGGCGATGTTGTCTTATTCCAAGAAACATGGTCGGTTGAAAGTTTGTTTAAAGTGGGTTATAAGACTTTTAATGTTCCCACTATAACTTCAACTAAAGGCAGACTCTCTGGGGGCCTGATAATTTGGGGATAGATGCCTAACAAATTGATCTTGGTAGCTGCAACATACTGGGAATCAGGTGCATCGGTTCTGACAAAAGGGAGGTCTGTATCCTTAATATTTATAGTAGGCCTTCAGTTCCCTCAAAAGAAGTGGAACTAATTGAGCAACTAGATAACACTCTTTCTAAGTTTGACCCGAGCTTAATGGTAATTATTGGGGGGGGATTCTAATCGTAAGTTTGAACCAATTGTAGGACTAGAGGATATTCTCGAGATGGAGGATAATGCAAACAATATTCCTCCAATTGAGACTAGTCCAGCAGTTTGTTGCTCACGTGCTATAGCACTGCTGCTGCGACTGACTGTTACCCATGGCCTTCGTGCTTGTAATGGGCGTTTACCTTCAGATATCCCAAGTCAGCCAACCTTTAAGTGGGCTAATTGTCACAGTCATATAGATTATGTACTGGTTTCAATTCCACTCTGGCCTATGACTATAGATTTTGAAGTGGAACGGCACATAGAGAGTGACCACTTCCCCCTTAGTCTGACGCTTAGAGCGTCACTATTTAATCTTGATAACAAGGGCGACAATAACACTGCACAAAGTGAAGTTGAGCCTATGGTTTCTAATAATCGTAGAGCTTTGAAATGGCCACATGTACTCGGGAATGATCTCATTGTAAAAAACACGTATGTAGAAATAGTATCACCATATGCTAACTTCCCAGTAGAAGAAATTCCTATTGTTCAGATCCACGATAATTTGGTAAAAGAACTTACTCAAATATTAACTAAAATTCCCAAACCCGAGAAAAAGAGCCATTTAAAGACAACACCAAAAGGCGACCCATGGTTTAATAAACATTGCTGCCACGCTAAAAGGGAACTTATTGCTGCAGCCAAAAGTGACGATGTCCTAGTTTAAAGGGAAAAAGGAGGAGCTACAAGGTTGTAGTATCTAATGCAAAGAAATGTTGGGACGAGCAAATCTGGTCTGAACTACTTGATACATGCAAAACTAATGACCAGGCCATGTTTTGGCGTCTGATTGCAAAGGGCGATAGGACTGGGACCAGTCGTAGGGATCTGTACCTAGATACTAATACTTGGGTTTTACATTTTTCAAAATTATGTGCTTTTGTTAATAATGAGGTGTCCCTGGGTAATGACCCCCTGGAGAACCGGGCCTTATAGGCCTGGCGGCGCAGGGCACGCCTTAAATCCCCGAGTTCTCCTGCCTTGTCGAACAGAGTCACAAGACACTTTGTTGAGAGTGGAAAGCCAGGTTTATTAGCTGCAGCCAAGCACAGTTATCCCAGAAGTTACACACAAGGTGGGTTCTGAGGAGACTGCCACTTCAATCCGTGGCGCACAATCTTTTATAGGAAACACATTTACAAAGTTCACTCCTTACACATACAAAACGAACCAATAAGAAAAGTTGGAAAACAAGCTATCAAGTGTCTCAAATACGCCCCTTTCTCAGACCCTGTGTGTTACCCCTCCCAACAAATTAATCAGTACTAGTACCAACAATCTAATTTGCAGGTGGCAGGACGTATTTGTGTGCCTCAAAGGATAGTCGTGTAACAGGAGAATACAAGGAGAGAATAGTGAAGGCCAGTCGGATAAGATAATGTAAGAAGAGAATAGGAGAAGGCAAATAGTCAGTCGAAACTGGGATCAATCAACCCAGACATGGATTAACGAACTCGGCCAGACCCTGACATCGGTTTTGTAAACAAGGGCAATGGAGTTACTCTTTAACAGAAAGGACACGCAGCAGCTGAGAAAAGCAAAAACACTCCGTCCACCATGCTGCCTGAGTGAGGACAACACAACATGGCGATGAGACCCAAAATGGCGGCTGAATACGAGACGAAGTCAGAAATCAAAGAACCTCAGAACCTCCTTTTGCCATTACTCAGGCAAAACACCAAGGACTCAAGTTAGTCTGAGTCGATGTCAATGGCCATGAGGTCATTGAGCTGTTGCTGCAGCATCATTCTAATATTCTCTGTTTTCTGTGACACAGGCTTTGGGACACACATAGTGGCACAAAGACCACAGATGGCAGGTCCACACTGTACACAAAGACAACAAGAGAAAATGATGGCCAAGACCATTCCAAGGAAAGTTAGTATCTTCCATCCCCATGTGGACAGTAGTCCCCAAAACCATCCCATCACAGACCAATCTCCCTTGTCCTGATGTATAGACTCGGAGATGATATGCAACTTGGAGATAGCTTGGTATACCGTAGGGGCATTATTAGGAATGTAAATACAGCAAGTAGACCCAATCAATTTACAGACTCCTCCACGATCTGCAAGGACAATGTCTAGAACCATTCGGTTCTGCAAAGTCATAAGGCAATCCGCCTGAAGTTCGGCTGTCGGATTACTTAAGGCTCCGGAAGTTACATTTATGGTAGCCTCATCAACACAAACTAGATGTCTGATGTCTCTGCTATTGGCCATTGGGCCCCAGAAAGGAAGCAACCCTTTAATAAAGTTGCCTCCTTCTTGTCCTGTTGTGTCTTTCGAATCAATAACTCCCCTGCCATATCTTTTCTTATAATGACCTGAAGGAGCAGTATATGTTGGAGGAAGAATAAAAGCCACATAGCAAGTTCCTGAAAAGTAGGTAGGAAGCCATGTATAGGATATGTCATGGCAGATAAAATATGTGCCTTGTGATGGCACTAACGGTGAGGAAATCTGAGGTGAATAGACATAAGTATGAGAACAGACACTCTTCTCCTGTTGATTTTTAACATTCTGGCCATTGATCTGTAGGAAAAAATTACCTCGATGAGGTACAGTCCAAATTGGTGGGGATCTCCTTCGTCTAGCCTTATCTATAAGGCTAGTGACATAACGGGTTACATTCCAGCCATCATATGCTCTTTTCTCTTCCATGGGAATCTTACTAATCTCAGCAATTCTAGCCATAGCCACTATTCCCTTTATCAAAGAACTATGACTAAAATCTGCTCCACCACCATATGGACTACCAGGAGGATACCGTAGTTGGTTCTGATAAACATTAGAGAACATAGCCAAATAGGCCCAAGCGGAGCCTTCATAGGAAAATGGAAGGACTAAATATGGCATCCCTCTCTCTGTATTATGGGGCATGAGCCCACAGACCCAATAATCAGTGGTATTCATTACCAGTTGACGCTGATGCAACAACTGAATAAATGAATTATTAAAGTATTCTGTTCTCCTAATCTGCTCATGTTTTGGGAGTGTATGAAACCGATGTGGGGAGGCAGTAGTAGGGAAAGATAAGGAAACAGAAGTTGGAACAGGTGCTTGCTGCATAGTATAAACAACCCAACTTACACACGCTAATAAAACACATGAACGTATTAAAATACATACGGTTATGCCACATGGACTAACCAATAATTTCTTAAATTTAATTTTCATCTTTACATTCTGATAATTAATTTCCACTTTAGTATCCATACTCTAAAGCGTTGCTCACGGCAATCTTCCTAGATCACTTAGCTGTGATTATTAGCCGTCCTATGACACTGCAAGTCCTGCAGACCTGCTGTCACTACTCAGGTCACAGCTTAAGACTCCTACCGTGACCCTGCAACTTGATGGATAGTGGGGAAAAAAAATGTCTCTCAAAAACGTAATCAGAAAAAGAAAAAGGAAAAATTCAATTGTCTTTTATTTGTCTGGGTCTTAAATTGTACCGAGTCGTATTAGGGATCGTTTGCTCCTTAAACAAAGTTTCTGGATTCGCTGTGTTCAATCGCAGATGTGATGGTACAGCTTCTTGCAACACGTTGTTGTCTTCTTTCTCAGAGTTTGTTTGATCCAAGCGTGCACTACTAAAAGGTACAAATATAGGGACCCTTTCGCCTTCACTATCACTCATGCCTTTACGAACCCACTGATCAAAAGGTAAAGGCAAAGGTACCCTTTTATAGTGCACGCCATGAACCCAGTTCTTTTTCCCGACGACCTTTACTGCTGTGCGTGTTGTCAACAAGACTTGCCGAGGCGGGCCCCAATGAGGTTCCAGACTCTTTTTCCGCTGGAAATTCTTCAGACAGACCCAGTCACCGGGTTGGATGGAGTGACCTGGATCTGCAGAGGCCTCCGGCAGAGCGTTTTGAACCTGTTGATGAAGAACACTAAATTTAGTGGTGAGGTCATGCAAGTAGTCAATCAACATTGGTTATGGGATGTCATAATACTTTTTAGGTCGAGGGACTCCCCAGACATTGGCTGGGTGCCCAAAAACGACCTCGTATGGACTAAGTCCTAAACGAGAATGAACAGTAGTTCTCATGGATAAAAGTGCCAAAGGTAAGGCATCAGGCCAAGCAAGACCCGTGCTGGCCTGAATCTTTGCCAATTTAAGCTTGAAAGTGCCATTATAGCACTCTATCAAACCTGCTGACTGAGGGTGGTTTGCCGCATGGAATCTCTGCCTAATACCAAGACCTGTACACACTTTCTGCATGATTTGGCTACAAATTCACTCCCATTGTCACTCCAGACAATGCGCGGCAAACCAAACCTCGGGAAAAACTCCTACAAAAGGACAGTAGACAAAGCAGTATTGTCCTTTAGGGGGTAGGCCTCTATCCATCTGGAAAAGGCACACACCACCACCAGAACATACTTGAGGTTATTACAATGATCCATATGAATGTAATCTATTTGCAATACCTCGAAAGGGTACGTGGGGGGAGCAAAATGACCTGCTGGAGTTGGAGTTCCCTTTCCTGGATTATGCATTAAACAAACAATGCAATGCTTCACCACATTTTCTGCACATTTAGGAATTCCTTCATTCTGGCATACTGGAGCCAAAAGTTTGCATATGCCATTCACACTAATGTGGGCTGGACCATGCGCCATAGTAACTACAGGTAGTACATAGGCGTCTGGTAACAGCCAACGCTGATGTTCTGACAATTCCGTCCAACACCCTGTCGAGTCCAACAGTCCCGTACTTTCTCTCCACTTACTCAATTCCTTCTCAGTAGCCTCTTCTCAAATCGTTCTCACACTTTCCATCGTGTCCTCACACATTCCTCCCTCTCTGACCCATCTTGCAGGGCCCGTGACACACATGCGACTTTTAGCATTTCTCGCCGTTTCTTTCGCCACCTCATCTGCAAAAGCATTCCCGCGACCCACATCATCAGTAATCTTCTTATGAGCACTATACTTGATTATTGCTATTTGGGTAGGCAACGCAAGTGATTCGAGAAGGTCAGTCACCAACTGACCATGCTGTATTTTAGTCCCATGGGAAGTAAAGAATCCTCTTTCCTTCCACAAGCGACTGAAGCTATGAGCCACACCAAAGGCGCATTGGCTATCAGTGTAAACATTCACTCTCTTTCCCTTAGCCAACACACATGCTCTCGTTAGGGCAATTAATTCTGCTGCTTGGGCTGAATTCTGTGCAATCCGTGCTGTCTCCACTACCGTATACAAGGTGATAACAGCATAAGCTGCGGTCGTCTCGCCATTTGGAAGTTTGAAACAAGACCCATCCACCCATAGGATCCCTTCCGGGTCCACAAGTGGTGTGTCTTTTAAATCTATTCTGCCTTTCGTCTCTTCCTCTGTTCGGAGAAAACAATCATGCTGTTCTTGAATGCCTTTCTTGTCCGGGATGGGCAACAAAGTTGCTGGATTCAAGGTATTACACCGCTTGATGTGTATATGGCTAGCCAAGAGTGTCAGCTCATATCCTGACAAGCGAGCACTCGTGAGGTGTTGTGTTTTCGTTCTATTCAAAAGAGTATCTACTGCATGTGGTAGCATGACAACAAGAGTGTTATCTAATACCAATCCAGCAGATTGACGAATAGAGATTGCTGCCGCTGCTGTAGCTCTGAGACAACTAGACAATGCCTTGGCTACTGGATCCAACCTAGCCTAAAAATAAGCACATGGCTGTTGTTTGTCTCCAAATTGCTGCATTAAAACTGACAACACGCAACCTTCTGTTTCATGAATGTAGAGTGTGAAAGGCTTACTGTAATCTGGAGTACCTAACACAGGGGCAGATCACAAGGCAGTACGTAAGTCAGAAAAACTCTTTTGACATTCATCAGTCCAAGGAAGAGGTTGTGGTGTATCTTTCAACGTAAGTGCCAACAGAGGTTTAGCCAACAAAGAAAAATTCGTAATTCACTGTCTACAATAAGAGGTAATGCCCAGAAAGGCATGCACCTCTCTTTGTGTGGATGGCACAGACATTTGTGTGATTGCTTCAATTCGTTCTGGGGTCAATCGTCTTCCCTCCTTCGACAAGAGATGACCTAATTAGGTAACCTCTTTGCGGCAATATTGCAACTTAGAGGGGGACACCTTGTGATGCATGTCAGACAAATGACGCAACAGTGAAACAGTCACATCCTTACAAATATCCTCTGAATCAGCAGAAACTAACAAATCGTCCACATACTGAATCAGAGTGGCACCTGGAGGCAAAATGAAAGCATCAAGCTGAGATTTCAAAGCCTGACTGTAAATGGAGGGACTTTCACAATAGCCTTGAGGTGCACGCTTGAACCGGAAACTTCGGCCTCCGAGAGAGAAGCCAAAAATATCCCTACTTTCCTCAGCAATAGGAATACTAAAGAAAGCATTTTTTAGGTCAATAACCGAGAATCATGCCGCTGAAGCGGGTATCATAGTAAGCAAGGCAGTGATATCTGGGACAACAGGAAACTGGGGGACAACAATCTTGTTGACCTCCCGAAGATCGATCACAAAACGATATACAGGAGGCTGAGAAGGATCAGTGCGTTTAATAACAGGTAGAACAGGACTGTTGCAAACATTACCTCTCGTCTCTTCCATCACACCCTTCTGAACCAGATCATAGATAATAGCCAGCAAAGCTCGTTCACCATCATTAGAAATCTTATACTGAGGAATACGAGGCAATTTAACATCAGGCTTAATAGTAACCACGTAAGGTGGAATCTGTAGCAGACCAACATCATTCGGACCTGTAGCCCAAAGCGTAGCAGGAAGAGACTGCAATTCAGGCGGGAATCGATCTTTAGATAGATACGTAGGAGAAACCAATTTCTCACCCAAGGTAAGATGCACACCAGAGGGGGAACAATTCAACGTTGCATGAAGACGTTTCAACTAAACTCGTACAAAACAGAAGTCCTCATCTTAGGGTCATCCCCCTCTGCCAGGGACGACTCATGGTGGCCACCGGCCCTGGGAACCGCACCCATACCTACAGACCACGCACGTAACCTGGGCTTCATCCTGGACTCCTCCCTCTCGATGACCAGACAAGTCAACGGCGTCTCATCATCATGCTTCAACATCCTACGCATGCTCAAAAAAATCTTCCGTTGGATCCTCACCGAAACAAGAAAGACGGTCACCCACGCACTGGTCACAAGCCGACTGGATTACGGAAACACCCTTTACGCCGGAACCACAACCAAACTACAGAAAAAACTCCAATGCATCCAAAACGCCTCAGCCAGACTCATTTTGGACATCCCTCGGCAAGTTCACATTTCCGACCACCTGAAAGACCTCCATTGGCTCCCTGTCAACAAGAGAATAACGTTCCGTCTCCTCACCCACGCACACAAAGCCCTCTACGACCTAGGACCCGAATGCCTCAACACGCGACTTTCCTTCTACACCCCTTCCCGCCAACTACGATCGTCCAATCAAGCCCTCGCCGCAATTCCGCGCATCCACAGATCCACCATGGGGGGAAGATCCTTCTCCTACTTAGCGGCCAAAACCTGGAATTCCCGCCCCACCCACCTCCGCCTTACACAGAACCACCTCTCCTTCAGAAAGCAACTAAAAACTTGAATATTTGATAAGTAAAGCACCTCCCTCCCTCAAGCGCCTTGAGACCCTCCGGGTGAGTAGTGCGCTATACAAATTTTGGAACTTGAACTTGAACTTATCAGGACAAGCACAGCTCTTCTCTCTGGAAAGGTGTCTCTCCAAGTGTGTGAACAACATGCTTAGCTTGCAATATTAAAGCATGCGATTGCCAGTAGTGCAGCTGTGTGTGTCATGTTATGTCTAGGTGCGAGGGACTGACCAGAACAGAATAACAAGGGGCATTGTTGATCGACCTTGAACATCGTGTGCAGACTAAACTTCAGAGTACAGTAGAGAACGCGGAAGGCAGACAGTTCTTATGTCAAAAAGGCACAAATAAAGCCTTGCAAAATAAACGCATGTGGTGTTGTATGCAAAAGCAGCCTTATGGCAGCAAAGCTCTTGCTACCATAGCAGATGTCCACAATGGACCCATAATCTATACTACAGTTCTTTGGTTTTGGCTCTTGAATTTGCTGATCCCGATGTTCCTACGCTTATAGTGTGCGATTCGTTTTACTATGTACAATCCTTTAATGACAACTTATTCTTTTGGAAACAAAATGATTTCCGTGACTCTAAAGGTAGCGCAATTAAGCATAAAATGATTTGGGTTGAGTGGGCGCTCTTAAGGTGTGCTTGCCGCTCGCACATGTTATTCATACTTCCATGCACGTGTGGGAGCACACGCTGTTAGTAATTCCCTGGCTCATGAGGCACCCAAATCTGCAGTAGCCACTTGTTCTGTAGCAGCAGTTATGAGGACCATGACTAAAATTGATGATGACATGTTGGCAGCTATTGCTGTGACAAAGAATGGAACAGAATTTCCCCCAGGTTTCCTTTCACGTTATACATACCGCTTGTCGTCTGATCAGATTCTGTTTGCTACTATGCCATCCATTGGGGATCAGCTGATTCCCAACAAGGACCGCAGACTTTATTTGATCATTGACGCACATGAATTTGTTTCTTCTGCACATGCTGGTATGAATGCAACTGTTTCCCTTTTGCATCAGCATTTTTGGTGGCGTGGTTTATATCAACAGGCAAGTAAATATGTTCTTTCTTGTGACATTTGTCAACTAATTAAACCTTCTACTGTTGCACGTCTTTCACATACTCAGCTCCTCTCTTCTGCCTCCCCTCTGGTAGCTCTTTATGCTAGATAGCGTTGTTCTCCTTCCCCCACCTGCTCCTCCATTGCTTCGCTAACCCTCTTCCCCATTCTCTGGCTCGAGCATAATAGGCACATGCACTGTCTACAAGACATGCTGTATCTCTTCTGGGGGCTTTTGGCACACCCATCGATTGCCATTTGTTGTTTTCTGTGGCATTCTCAAATGCTTGCTTTTTATTGGTCTATTACTGCAATTTTTACTCCTTTGTGTGGCTCGTTCGTCCCAGGCGATTTCACTAATGGTTCCTTTTGTTTGTCCCACAGGAGGAGGGAGTGCTTGGTGGGGCTGTGCAGGGGCCGGGCTACACTCTATAACACTTGTGTTTATTTTGTTTTTGATGCTTCCACTGTTGTCACTCCATGCCACTCCCCCGTCGTGTTCCTGGTTCCTCCTGATCATCCCAACAGCACATCTCCCAGCTGCTCCTGCTTGTATCTTAGCTCAGTTTTACAGTAATGTTTGGGGACGCTCTTTCAAATACCTGGCCACCGACATTGGGGAGGACTTTGTCTTGTTTGCTGCCCTGCTCCATCGAGGCGTGACGTGTTGTGCTGGAAGAGGCGCTGTGTGAGAGGCGTGCTGTGACAGCCGCGAGGACCAGGACTACCATCCCCAGAGGGCCCCGCGGCGCACGCAGCGGGTGACGCGGCTTTAGGGCGACCGAGGCCATTAAAATCTGCCGCGCACTTCCACAGCGCAGGACGCTGTTTCAAATACCTGGCCACCGACATTGGGGAGGACTTTGTTTTGTATGCTCCCTTGTTTGCTGCCCTGCTCCATCGAGGCGTGACGTGTTGCGCTGGAAGAGGCGCTGGGTGAGAGGCGTGCTGTGACAGCTGCGAGGCCCAGGACTACCATACCCAGAGGGCCCCGCGGCGCATGTAGAGGGTGACGCGGCTTTAGGGCGACCGAGGCCCTTAAAATCTGCCGCACACTTCCGCAGCGCGGGACGCGCGCTGGCTTGCTGTGCAAAGCCTGGGCCAAGAGCGGGCCTGTCCGCGCCCATCGTAGCCCGGAGGAGGCTGGGCTGGACCTCCCCCTCAACGTCTGAGGTACTATAAGGATCTATTGTAACTGCAGGGACTAACCAGCTGTAAATAAAGGTATATTTCTGGGGTGAGTTAGTTGAATTCAGTAGATCACAGCTTCCATATTGCATCAATGGCGACGCGCACAAGGAATGGAGGGAGGTATGTGGCGGGGGGCTCCATCAAGGGGACATTAGACCAATTCATAGTCAGGGCAACATCGGTGCTAGAGAATGAAATAGCACTGACAGAACGCAGACTCTCACTGGAACCTATGTATTTAAGAAGGTCATCCCTGGGGCCCATAATGGCGGAAACTTCACCTAATAATGGCGAGGCACAAGCACCGGACATAAATAACACGCTTGGCGCCAGCACAGAACAGGTGACAGAAAGGCTTTCTGTTTCCCCTGATTTACTTATCACAAATGGGAATAGCCCACGGATAGATAACACTAACCCCCCTTCCAACGCTGCGGTACAGTGTGTATCTGTGGGATCTGGCTCGAAACAAAATTCTAAAAAATCAAGCCTTAAACAGACTGCAGGTACAGCCCCTCTACTAAGAGGAAACGCCAAGGTGGCCCGCAAAAGGGAAGGTGACCAAAAGTTACCAAATTTTCAAATGCCACTGAAAAGGATGTGGAAGATAGGCGAGTACCCAGAGGTCCTACATTAGCATCATCATTATCTCCCTCATCTGCATCGCCCCTAAGATCACTAACTCTCCCGAGGGACGATCCCACTATGATTCCATTACATACCACTGAGGGACTGCTAGTTCAGGTTGAGCACTTAATTAAGTCCTTAATCCTACCTCTTGTTGAGAGGACAAAGTTAATTTGCAATAGACTGGGGAAGCTCGAACAAATTGCTATTGATATTTCGGCCTCTTTGAGTAAGTTGCTCGAGTGCTCACCTAGGCATAACAGCTTAGTAAATAAATTACCATCAGAAGCTGTAGACCCAGGCCTCCCCTTGCCTACTACGATACCAGCTAATGTACCCCTTCCAATATTAACTCAAAGTACCCCATCTGTCGAAGTACTAGAAAATAGGATTACGCTTATTGGGAGAGAGGGATGCCCAGTGGCAGGGGAGTGGATACAGAACCAGGGTCAAACTGTAGCAAAGCCTCCCAATGATCTGATAGTTGGAGCCAGCAAAATATCTAATGTTGGCAAATAGAAATGTGTGTCGAAATGTATTGACTTGCCTCCCGAATCCCTTCCATATGTTGTCGTACTTACTGGTGTCCCAGAGTTAGGATATGGCAAGACAGAGACCTACTTAGAACTGAAAAACAAGGTATCCTATTGGTTGAATAAAAATAGATCGCTTCCAAGGTATATCAATGGTGAAATCTTGTGTGTTTAGAGAATTAGCGGGTTAGGGCGGAGACATAAGGACATAGGCGTGACTGCATTATAGTCAACTTTAGGGATAGACGAGTAGTTGACCATGTTTGCAGTCCGCACTACCAAAAAAGTAATAGTGACATACGTACCTGTGACCTTGGTTACTTTTACCCTCCAGCTGCTTCTACAAACACTAATTGGAACTTCAACCTATTTAGCGCATATCGACCTGGGGCCTCTGAGGGATTTAAAAATCAATTTAATGTCCCCATAGCAAACCGCTTTGACCTATTATACGGCCTTGATGGAGTTGATTGACTGAGCCCTGTAAAATGTACCATCCCAGCTGGACTTGACACTATGACTAATGGTTCACTATGTGAGCATAATGAGGTGCCTACTTGTAATTTGACGGTGCTAGACCCTGTATACCCAAGCACCTTGCCTAGAGTCCTGCCCCTTGAAAGCACTAATGACGAATTCATATTTGCTCCTGCAATTATTGATGGTTTGTTTAACAAGGCAAGCCAGGCTACACTTATTGATAGAAGCCACAAATTTCTTGTTAGTGATGGCCACACAGATAATAGACATTTTGAGATGGAGTACCAGGATGATAGTATTAAAAATCATTCAGGTAATGGTGAAGTTGCATATGATGTTTTAGAACCCATAAAAGAAGTAGAAGCCAACATTTTAAGGATAAATGATAATATTCGGAATACAGGTGATAATTTTACTATAAAACTGATATCCTGGAATATCGCGGGTATCAAGAAAAATCTATGCGACCCCTTGTGGCAACAATACATCGATAGTGGTGATGTTGTCTTATTCCAAGAAACATGGTCGGTTGAAATTTTGTTTAAAGTGGGTTATAAGACTTTTAATGTTCCCGCAATAACTTCAACTAAAGGCAGACCCTCTGGGGGCCTGATAATTTGGGGATAGATGTCAAACAAATTGATCTTGGTAGCCGCAACATACTGGGAATCAGGTGCATCGGTTCTGACAAAAGGGAGGTCTGTATCCTTAATATTTATAGTAGGCCTTCAGTTCCCTCAAAAGAAGTGGAACTAATTGAGCAACTAGATAACACTCTTTCTAAGTTTGACCCGAGCTTAATGGTAATTATTGGGGGGGGATTCTAATCGTAAGTTTGAACCAATTGTAGGACTAGAGGATATTCTCGAGATGGAGGATAATGGAAACAATATTCCTCCAATTGAGACTAGTCCAGCAGTTTGTTGCTCACTTGCTATAGCACTGCTGCTGCGACTGACTGTTACCCATGGCCTTCGTGCTTCAGTAATGGGCGTTTACCTTCAGATATCCCAAGTCAGCCAACCTTTAAGTGGGCTAATTGTCACAGTCATATAGATTATGTACTGGTTTCAATTCCACTCTGGCCTATGACTATAGATTTTGAAGTGGAACTGCACATAGAGAGTGACCACTTCCCCCTTAGTCTGACGCTTAGAGCGTCACTATTTAATCTTGATAACAAGGGCGACAATAACTCTGCACAAAGTGAAGTTGAGCCTATGGTTTCTAATAATCGTAGAGCTTTGAAATGGCCACATGTACTCGGGAATGATCTCATTGTAAAAAACATGTATGTAGAAATAGTATCACCATATGCTAACTTCCCAGTAGAAGAAATTCCTATTATTCAGATCCACGATAATTTGGTAAAAGAACTTACTCAAATATTAACTAAAATTCCCAAACCCGAGAAAAAGAGCCATTTAAAGACAACACCAAAAGGCGACCCATGGTTTAATAAACATTGCTGCCACGCTAAAAGGGACCTTATTGCTGCAGCCAAAAGTGACGATGTCCTAGTTTTAAGGGAAAAAAGGAGGAGCTACAAGGTTGTAGTATCTAATGCAAAGAAATGTTGGGATGAGCAAATCCGGTCTGAACTACTTGATACATGCAAAACTAATGACCAGGCCATGTTTTGGCGTCTGATTGCAAAGGGCGATAGGACTGGGACCAGTCGTAGGGATCTGTACCTAGATACTAATACTTGGGTTTTACATTTTTCAAAATTATGTGCTTCTGTTAATAATGAGGTGTCCCTGGGTCATGACCCCCTTGAGAACCGGGCCTTATAGGCCTGGCAGCGCAGGGCACGCCTTAAATCCCCGAGTTCTCCTGCCTTGTCGAACAGAGTCACGAGACACTTTGTTGAGAGTGGAAAGCCAGGTTTATTAGCTGCAGCCAAGCACAGTTATCCCAGAAGTTACACGCAAGGTGGGTTCTGAGGAGACTGCCACTTCAATCCGTGGCGCACAATCTTTTATAGGAAACACATTTACAAAGTTCACTCCTTACACATACAAAACGAACCAATAAGAAAAGTTGGAAAACAAGCTATCAAGTGTCTCAAATACGCCCCTTTCTCAGACCCTGTGTGTTACCCCTCCCAACAAATTAATCAGTACTAGTACCAACAATCCAATTTGCAGGTGGCAGGACGTATTTGTGTGCCTCAAAGGATAGTTGTGTAACAGGAGAATACAAGGAGAGAATAGTGAAGGCCAGTCGGATAAGATAATGTAAGGAGAGAATAGGAGAAGGCAAATAGTCAGTCGAAACTGGGATCAATCAACCCAGACATGGATTAAGGAACTCGGCCAGACCCTGACATCGGTTTCGTAAACAAGGGCAATGGAGTTACTCTTTAACAGAAAGGACACGCAGCAGCTGAGAAAAGCAAAAACACTCCATCCACCATGCTGCCTGAGTGAAGGCAACACAACATGGCGATGAGACACAAAATGGCGGCTGAATACGGGACGAAGTCAGAAATCAAAGATCCTCAGAACCTCCTTTTGCCATTACTCAGGCAAAACACCAAGGACTCAAGTTAGTCTGAGTCGATGTCAATGGCCATGAGGTCACTGAGCTGTTGCTGCAGCATCATTCTAATATTCTCTGTTTTCTGTGACACAGGCTTTGGGAGACACATAGTGGCACAAAGACCACAGATGGCAGGTCCACACTGTACACAGAGACAACAAGAGAAAATGATGGCCAAGACCATTCCAAGGAAAGTTAGTATTTTCCATCCCCATGTGGACAGTAGTCCCCAAAACCATCCCATCACAGACCAATCTCCCTTGTCCTGATGTATAGACTCGGAGATGATATGCAACTTGGAGATAGCTTGGTATACCATAGGGGCATTATTAGGAATGTAAATACAGCAACTTGACCCGATCAATTTACAGATCCTCCACGATCTGCAAGGACAATGTCTAGAACCATTCGGTTCTGCAAAGTCATAAGGCGATCCGCCTGAAGTTCGGCTGTCGGATTACTTAAGACTCCGGAAGTTACATTTATGGTAGCCTCATCAACACAAACTAGATGTCTGATGTCTCTGCTATTGGCCATTGGGCCCCAGAAAGGAAGCAACCCTTTAATAAAGTCGCCTCCTTCTTGTCCTGCTGTGTCTTTCGAATCAATAACTCCCCTGCCATATCTTTTCCTATAATGACCTGAAGGAGCAGTATATGTTGGAGGAAGAAGAAAAGCCACATAGCAAGTTCCTGAAAAGTAGGTAGGAAGCCATGTATAGGCTCTGTCATGACAGATAAAATATGTGCCTTGTGATGGCACTAACGGTGAGGAAATCTGAGCTGAATAGACATAAGTATGAGAACAGACACTCTTCTCCTGTTGATTTTTAACATTCTGGCCATTGATCTGTAGGCAAAAATTACCTTGATGAGGTACAGTCCAAATTGGTGGGGATCTCCTTCGTCTAGCCTTATCTATAGGGCTAGTGATATAACGGGTTACATTCCAGCCATCATATGCTCTTTTCTCATCCATGGGAATCTTACTAATCTCAGCAATTCTAGCCATAGCCACTATTCCCTTTATCAAAGAACTATGACGAAAATCTGCTCCACCACCATATGGACTACCAGGAGGATACCGTAGTTGGTTCTGATAAACATTAGAGAACATAGCCAAATAGGCCCAAGCGGAGCCTTCATAGGAAAATTGAAGGACTAAATATGGCATCCCTCTCTCTGTAATATGGGGCTTGAGACCACAGACCCAATAATCAGTGGCATTCATTACCAGTTGATGCTGATGCAACAACTGAATAAATGAATTATTAAAGTATTCTGTTCTCCTAATCTGCTCATGTTCTGGGAGTGTATGAAACCGATGTGGGGAGGCAGTAGTAGGGAAAGATAAGGAAACAGAAGTTGGAACAGGTGCTTGCTGCATAGTATAAACAACCCAACTTACACACGCTAATAAAACACATGAACATATTAAAATACATAAGGTTATGCCACATGGACTAACCAATAATTTCTTAAATTTACTTTTCATCTTTACATTCTGATAATTAATTTCCACTTTAGTATCCATACTCTAAAGCGTTGCTCACAGCAATCTTCCTAGATCACTTAGCTGTGATTATTAGCCGTCCTATGACACTGCAAGTCCTGCAGACCTACTGTCACTACTCAGGTCACAGCTTAAGACTCCTACCGTGACCCTGCAACTTGATGGATAGTGGGAAAAAAAAATGTCTCTCAAAAACGTAATCAGAAAAAGAAAAAGGAAAAATTCAATTGTCTTTTATTTGTCTGGGTCTTAAATTGTACCGAGTCGTATTAGGGATCGTTTGCTCCTTAAACAAAGTTTCTGGATTCGCTGTGTTCAATCGCAGATGTGATGGTACAGCTTCTTGCAACACGTCGTTGTCTTCTTTCTCAAAGTTTGTTTGATCCAAGCGTGCACTACTAAAAGGTACAAATATAGGGACCCTTTCGCCTTCACTATCACTCATGCCTTTACGAACCCACTGATCAAAAGGTAAAGGCAAAGGTACCCTTTTATAGTGCACGCCATGAACCCAGTTCTTTTTCCCGACGACCTTTACTGCTGTGCGTGTTGTCAACAAGACTTGCCGAGGCGGACCCCAATGAGGTTTCAGACTCTTTTTCCGCTGGAAATTCTTCAGGCAGACCCAGTCACCGGGTTGGATGGAGTGACCTGGATCTGCAGAGGCCTCCGGCAGAGCGTTTTGAACCTGTTGATGAAGAACACGTAATTTAGTGGTGAGGTCATGCAAGTAGTCAATTAACATTGGGTATGGGATGTCAGAATACTTTTTAGGTCGAGGGACTCCCCAGACATTGGCTGGGTGCCCAAAAACGACCTCGTATGGACTAGGTCCTAAACGAGAATGAACAGTAGTTCTCATGGATAAAAGTGCCAAAGGGTAGGCATCAGGCCAAGCAAGACACGTGCTGGCCCGAATCTTTGCCAATTTAAGCTTGAAAGTGCCATTATAGCACTCTACCAAACCTGCTGACTGAGGGTGGTTTGCCGCATGGAATCTCTGCCTAATACCAAGACCTGTACACACTTTCTGCATGATTTGGCCTACAAATTCACTCCCATTGTCACTCCAGACAATGCGCGGCAAACCAAACCTCGGGAAAAACTCCTACAAAAGGACAGTAGACAAAGCAGTATTGTCCTTTGGGGGTAGGCCTCTATCCATCTGGAAAAGGCACACACCACCACCAGAACATACTTGAGGTTATTACAATGATCCATATGAATGTAATCTATTTGCAATACCTCGAAAGGGTACGTAGGGGGAGCAAAATGACCTGCTGGAGTTGGAGTTTCCTTTCCTGGATTATGCATTAAACAAACAATGCAATGCTTCACCACATTTTCTGCACATTTAGGAATTCCTTCATTCTGCCATACTGGAGCCAAAAGTTTGCATATGCCATTCGCACTAATGTGGGCTGGGCCATGCGCCATAGTAACTACAGGTAGTACATAGGCGTCTGGTAACAGCCAACGCTGATGTTCTGACAATTCCGTCCAACACCCTGTCGAGTCCAGCAGTCCCGTACTTTATCTCCACTTACTCAATTCCTTCTCAGTAGCCTCTTCTTAAATCGTTCTCACACTTTCCATCGTGTCCTCACACATTCCTCCCTCTCTGACCCATCTTGCAGGGCCCGTGACACACATGCGACTTTTAGCATTTCTCGCCGTTTCTTTCGCCACCTCATCTGCAAAAGCATTCCCGCGACCCACATCATCAGTAATCTTCTTATGAGCACTACACTTGATTATTGCTATTTGGGTAGGCAGCGCAAGTGATTCAAGAAGGTCAGTCACCAACTGACCATGCTGTATTTTAGACCAAAGAAAGTAAAGAATCCTCTTTCCTTCCACAAGCGACCGAAGCTATGAGCCACACCAAAGGCGCATTGGCTATCAGTGTAAACATTCACTCTCTTTCCCTTAGCCAACACACATGCTCTCGTTAGGGCAATTAATTCAGCTGCTTGGGCTGAATTCTGTGCAATGCGTGCTGTCTCCACTACCGTATACAAGGTGATAACAGCATAAGCTGCGGTCGTCTCGCCATTTGGAAGTTTGAAACAAGACCCATCCACCCATAGGATCCCTTCCGGGTCCACAAGTGGTGTGTCTTTTAAATCTATTCTGCCTTTCATCTCTTCCTCTGTTCGGAGAAAACAATCATGCTGTTCTTGAATGCCTTTCTCGTCCGGGATGGGCAACAAAGTTGCTAGATTCAAGGTATTACACCGCTTGATGTGTATATGGCTAGCCAAGAGTGTCAGCTCATATCCTGACAAGCGAGCACTCGTGAGGTGTTGTGTTTTCGTTCTATTCAAAAGAGTATCTACTGCATGTGGTACCATGACAACAAGAGTGTTATCTAATACCAATCCAGCAGATTGACGAATAGAGATTGCTGCCGCTGCTGTAGCTCTGAGACAACTAGGCAATGCCTTGGCTACTGGATCCAACCTAGCCGAAAAATAAGCACATGGCTGTTGTTTGTCTCCAAATTGCTGCATTAAAACTGACAACGCGCAACCTTCTGTTTCATGAATGTAGAGTGTGAAAGGCTTACTGTAATCTGGAGTACCTAACACAGGGGCAGATCACAAGGCAGTACGTAAGTCAGAAAAACTCTTTTGACATTCATCAGTCCAAGGAAGAGGTTGTGGTGTATCTTTCAACGTCAGTGCAAACAGAGGTTTAGCCAACAAAGAAAAATTCGTAATTCACTGTCTACAATAAGAGGTAATGCCCAGAAAGGCATGCACCTCTCTTTGTGTGGATGGCACAGACATTTGTGTGATTGCTTCAATTCGTTCTGGGGTCAATCGTCTTCCCTCCTTCGACAAGAGATGACCTAATTAGGTAACCTCTTTGCGGCAATATTGCAACTTAGAGGGGGACACCTTGTCATGCATGTCAGACAAATGACGCAACAGTGAAACAGTCACATCCTTACAAATATCCTCTGAATCAGCAGAAACTAACAAATCGTCCACATACTGAATCAGAGTGGCACCTTAAGGCAAAATGAAAGCATCAAGCTGAGATTTCAAAGCCTGACTGTAAATGGAGGGACTTTCACAATAGCCTTGAGGTGCACGCTTGAACCGGAAACTTCGGCCTCCGAGAGAGAAGCCAAAAATATCCCTACTTTCCTCAGCAATAGGAATACTAAAGAAAGCATTTTTTAGGTCAATAACCGAGAATCATGCCGCTGAAGTGGGTATCATAGTAAGCAAGGCAGTGATATCTGGGACAACAGGAAACTGGGGGACACCAATCTTGTTGACCTCCCGAAGATCGATCACAAAACGATATACAGGAGGCTGAGAAGGATCAGTGCGTTTAATAACATGTAGAACAGGACTGTTGCAAACATTACCTCTCGTCTCTTCCATCACACCCTTCTGAACCAGATCATAGATAATAGCCAGCAAAGCTCGTTCACCATCATTAGAAATCTTATACTGAGGAATACGAGGCAATTTAACATCAGGCTTAATAGTAACCACGTAAGGTGGAATCTGTAGCAGACCAACATCATTCGGACCTGTTGCCCAAAGCGTAGCAGGAAGAGACTGCAATTCAGGTGGGAATCGATCTTTAGATAGATACGTAGGAGAAACCAATTTCTCACCCACGGTAAGATGCACACCAGAGGGGGAACAATACAACGTTGCATGAAGACGTTTCAACAAATCCAAGCCCAACAAGTTCTCTCCGCAACCAGTCGTTAGAATAATCGGAGCTTCCAAATCGTAAGGACCAATCGAAAGAGGCAAAGGAAAAGAAACCGGGTTAGCAACTGGGGCGCCAGAAAATCCTACAGAAACGTTTGTTAAGCCAGACAAAGGTGCCCCAGGGAGTTTGCATGAATGATAGAACTTCTCATTGCACCAGTATCCAAAAGAAATGGCTCTGCAACACCCAAAGCAACACCTTCAACATAAGGCCCATTCTGATCCACTGGAACTGATACGACTCCCTTACTTTGTCCATGGCTGTCCTAACTAGAATGAAAACCCTGAACCTCACCCTCAACATAATAATTGTCAGTATAATATTGCGCAGACTGAGTATTCTGCTGATCAAAATAATTTAACGAGTGCTGAGGGGGAAAGGAACGCAGTCCTTGAGGCAACGCACCTCGCCCTCTACCTCTAGGTGCTGATTGAAAACCACCACGGCCTCGCGGCCCTGGAAATCCACCATTACGCTGCAATAAAACCGGACAGCTATTCTTAAAATGGCCTTCCTCTTTACAATAGGCACATTGATTAGGACCAAGCAAAGGTCGTGGAACAAAAGGTTGAACTTTCTGTAACAACCTCTGAGGCTGGGGAGGGTGTTGAAACTGACGCTGACCAGAACGAGGGGATAAGCCTGCTGAAGAAGACCCTTCGTTTTTAATTCCTTAGTCTTCTTCTACATCTTATCTTTCTCTTCTTTATCCCTATTCTCGTAATACTCGGCAGTGGCTAATATCTGTGCAGACGAAAAAACAGCCCAGGAACTTTCGGAGTCTTTCAACTTATGCAAGAATTCAGGAAGTAAATTAAATACGAATTTATCCACAAATAATCGCTGTCCACCTTCGGTACTCATATCCTGACCACTGTGATTGATAAACGTCTCCTCAAAACGAGTAAAGAAATCGTAGACACTCTCATCTTTCTTCTGTTTACCCGCAACTAACTTATCCCAGTTAACACGTAAGGCAGGCATCATCGTCTGCATTAAAGTGATGATTCTACCAGGCAATTGTGTAATCAAATCATCTGGTTTAGCACCACCCACTTGTGCTGCATCTGCGGCGGCTATGGCGGCCCAATTACCACCTAAAGCTTGGTCGTGGTCTTCTCTACGAATCCGAGCCCACAATGCTTGTGGCACTACATTCCCCATCAGCATGTCAATATCTGCCAAATTCATGATACATGCATCAACAGTCTGGGACAGCTCCTTATAATATCCAGCAGGATTTTTACGAGTGTCCGGTAGAGACTGTTTAAGTGCTAAAATTTCAGATCGTTTCCAAGGGACATGTACCCATATACGCTGGAAATGAACAGGGACACCCGGAACAGCACCCGCTTGCGGAAGAGTTTCTCTCCATACTGGAGGAACTTCCCTCATAGGATAATTTTTCGTTTTCTGTCTAACTGCAGGATCAGGTTCAAGAACAGTCTGAGAAGAATATAAGGACCTAAAAGTAACAAGTGTCTTTATAGCGTCCTCTACTTCAGAGCCCACAATAAGTCCTTTATCAAACCTTTCCTGCATATCTAACAGACCCTGAGGAGTTAAATCCAACTGCATATCCTCCCATCCTTTGACAAGAGCGTCACACATGATATTAAAAACATATCTCTGCGTGGGCGCATTCCACTGAAGAAAGGTACTCAGAATATCAGGTACACTATACAGTGGACCACTCATGATCCATTTGTGTGCAAGAGATTCCAATGCAGCTCGTTCAGCAGAATCTGGAATTTGGCTACGGGATTGCCTTCGGGAAAAAGCAGGAGTCCTATTAAAAGACCCAAAAAGAGGGGAGAAAAGACCGGAAACAGTGTCAACCAACCGACTACGAGTTGGGGAAGAAGCAGACAGTAAAACTGGAGACGCAGTAATAAGCAAAGGAAAAGAAGGACTAGCCGTCACAAGAGAACCTAAAGATGAAGGAGACTGAAGTACTGAAGTTGGCGGCAAAGGAGGTGCAGGTGGTAATACAGGAAGAGGCAATTGCGGAGGAGCCGGAGCACCTGGCTGAACAACAGGTTGCAGGACAGGCGGAAACAATACAGGTGCATTAGCTCCTGGCACATAAGGCAGAGGCAATCTCAACAAATGAGACATTAAGAGATCTTCGTCAAGATCCTACTCTGTGGGCAAGTAGGCAACACAGGGTAGCATCTATCTATTGCCATACGATGTTGTCTGTCTGAGACTTCAATCGCTCGATCAGTCTCGTTATCCCTAAACTGCTGGGCAGCCTGTATGATCGTCATATCTTTCACTTTTCTATCTCTTTTTGCCTGCTTAATTTCCCTCTGTTTGGCTTCTTTACGCCAAAGGCGGAAAGAGACAAACATTGCCGGCCGGGCTTTTCTTTTAAACAAAATTGCTTCCAAATTATCTAATATATCAGGCTCAAAACTACCATTTTGTGGCCACCGTAAAACACCATCTTTCTGCGTGTAACGGATCCATGCCTCATTAAAGGCAATGGGGCCAACACCATGTTTAGAATAGAGCTCATAAGTGGGAGTTCCAACCGGAGGAATCGGACATCAGTCCTTGAGCCGGGAATCCCTATTACAACCAAAACAACAAAACTTCCTAAATCCACTCAGACCAGGCATCTTAAGTTCACTGGTCCATTTACCAACTTAAAGGAGTGAAAGCAAAGAACACAGTACAAATGTACTCACCCCTTGGCTTCAGCTATTGCAATGGTCGAATAACAAAATTCAAAAACAAAACAAAGAAGTGGGCGCTACCCACGAATACTTAACTAAATGGTCTTCTCACGCCAACAGAGGTCTGTCTAACGTCTCGCGATACCAGTCATCACCAGAGGGTCCAAGGCAGGGCGGCAGTCAGGGCAGCAGTCGTCAGCAGCCGTCGGAAAGGAGTAGCCACGCTGCAAAAGACCTTCGGTCCACTTCGACATACAGGGGTCGCTTGACGTGGCTCGCGAATCCTCCGAAATTTTCTTGCGGGGCTTTTCACGACCCTCGGGCTGAACCGCTACCACTGAAGCCACCCCACGTTGGGGGCCAGTTGGAGAACCGGACCTTATGGGCCTGGAGGCGCAGGGCACGCCTTAAATCCCCGAGTTCACCTGCCTTGTGGAACAGAGACACGAGACACTCTGTTGAGCGTGGAAAGCCAGGTTTATCAGCTGCAGCCAAGCACAGTTATCCCAGAAGTTGCACGCAAGGTGGGTTCTGAGGAGACTGCCACTTCAATCCGTGGCGCACAATCTTTTATAGGAAACACATTTACAAAGTTCACTCCTTACACATACAAAACTAACCAATAAGAAAAGTTGGAAAACAAGCTATCAAGTGTCTCAAATACGCCCCTTTCTCAGACCCCGTGTGTTACCCCTCCCAACAAATCTATCAGTACTAGTACCAACAATCCAATTTGCAGGTGGCAGGACGTATTTGTGTGCCTCAAAGGATAGTTGTGTAACAGGAGAATACAAGGAGAGAATATTGAAGGCCAGTCAGATAAGATAATGTAAAGAGAGAATAGGAGAAGGCAAATAGTCAGTCGAGACGGGGATCAATCAACCCAGACATGGATTAACGAACTCGGCCAGACCCTGACATCAGTTTCGTAAACAAGGGCAATGGAGTTACTCTTTAACAGAAAGGACACGCAGCAGCTGAGAAAAGCAAAAACACTCCACCCACCATGCTGCCTGAGTGAGGGCAACACAAAATGGCGGCGAGACACAAAATGGCGGCTGAATACGGGACGAAGTCAGAAATCGAAGAACCTCACCCCCCAACTCCCATTCTAAACGAGAACCCTTTAACTTTTAGCATGCTGGAAACTGTGAAAGCTATTAATGCCATTAAATCAGGGAAGGCTCCTGGGCCAGATTGGATGCCCGGGGACCTGTGGAAACATGCAAACACGGTATGGGCCCCGTATATTAATTGTTTGTCTAAAGCTATTGCAAAGGGTGCCTCCATCCCCGATTCATGGCAGGGCACAGAAATAGTAGCTATTTTTAAGAAGGGTGATCGTATGAACCCGGCCCATTATACACCAATAAGTCTAATTGATGTTCTGCAAAAGGTTTTCGCTAGGCAACTTTTATCTAAGTTGGGCTCTTGGATTGATGATAATAGAGTCTTAACTAAATACCAGGCAGGTTTTAGAGAAAAAAACTAGCACGACAGACCAGGTGTTCAGGTTTCTTTGTATTTTCTGGAAATACATTAAACATCTGTACATCGCCTTTGTCGACCTCAGGGCAGCTTTTGACCTGGTCCCCAGGGGTGCACTCTGGTCGAGACTAAGGGACCAGGGTGTCCCCGGGAACTATTGGGTCAGATTGTTAGGCTGAATGAGGCTAATTACGCCAGGGTGAGATGGGGTCCGAATGGAGAACTGACAGACCGCATCAATGTGAACAGGGGAGTAAGGCAGGGATGTGTACTGGCCCCAACATTGTTTTCTCTATACGTGAATGATAGTCCAGACTCCCTCTTGGGTTGCGAACATGATTCTCCCAAGTTGGGTGGGGCCCACGTCCCTGCCCTCCTGTTCGCGGATGACACTATTTTACTATCACAAACACCCAAAGGCTTGCAAAATCTACTTAATTCTTTCAGTCTATACTGTAAATCAAAGGGTTTGGAGATTAACTCGTCGAAAACTAAATATATGGCAGTTAACCCTCATAGAACTTTTTTAAAAAAACCTGACTGTGAACATGGAAAGGATCGAGTACGTGCAAAGTTTTATCTATTTAGGTATAACCTTAGACATTAAGTTGGACTGGAAATCACAAATAAACAAAAGTAAAACTACTTTTATTCAGAATTTGGTCCCAATTGATAATATGCACAAGAATAGCCATTCTAAAGCGGTGTCCCCAGCCCTAGAGTTATATAAATTTAAGGCACAATCCGCTTCCCTCTATGGGACGGAACTATGGGGTCACGCTGCAAAAGATGCCTTTAGATTACAGGAAAATATATTTTTTAGGAAACTACTAGGTATCCCACGGCACACAACGCTACTCCCCCTTTTATTGGACTTAGGCGTTCATCGTACTGACGATCTCGCGGCCCTACGGCCTTTAATGTTTTGGGTCCACGCGTGGTCTACGGATGAATTAGCCGATTACAGAGACGCACTTAAAGAAATTTTAAGAATAAAAAATAATATAAGGTTACCATGGCAGACTCATATTGAGGGCTGGTTTTCTAAGTTGGGCCTAAAACACTACTGGGAAGATCCCGATAGCCTAACTCCGAGTTGCAAAAAGGAGCTGAAATTAAGCTACTGGGAGTTTGTTTTAAACTCTTATCTAAAAAAAACCCTAGGTTAGGCTCTCTATCACTGAGGTTTCTTGCAGTGAAAAGTAACAGTAGATTTGAGCCTTTCATGGATGAAATTTTACCTAGCCTTGCAAAATCTCTGTACTTAAAATTCCGTTATGTTATATTGCAAATTAAAGAAAATACTATTAACTGGGCACCTAATGCAGTGAATGATGACGTGACCAGCTGTGAACTCTGTAATACTGGTGTTAGAGAAGACGAGGCTCATGTATTATTTTTCTGGCCAGCGTATACCCGACCAAGAAGAAAATGGATAAAGCCTATTTGTCGTCTTTTGGACTTTAGACGCTTTAGAGAGGCAGAAAGAATACTTAAATCTGAAACTACTCAATCAATTGCTTTTAGCATAAGTAGAAATCTTTTTTCTGTGTACCTAGTAAGGAGAAGGGAGGGCCTGAAGCTATAGAGATCTGTAGCATAATATGTAAATAAGTCCAAATAAGTTCTATAAAGTTATGCAAAGACCTATGAATGATGGTCTAAATGAATTCAAATTACTGTAAACTATGCTCAAAATACCTGCCTTTTAATGTTTTTGGGCCATATGTAGGTAAATCAAGAATACCGAATCCTTAATACCGAATTTTACCGAATCGGTATTAAGAATTCGGTAAACGCGATGTAGATAAAAAATCGGTAAACATTACCGATTCGTTAAAATTCGGTAATAAATACCGAATGTGAACAAATCGGTAAAAAAAAAAATACCGAAAGACGAATACCGAATCGGAGTTACAGAATACATTACCGATTCGGTAAATACCGATTCGGTAATTCAAAAAAAGCAATTCTTTGAATCAGCCAATCCTGCATCACCCAATTACCTCCCAAACAGGAAGTGGCCACACCCAGGCAGCTGCACAGGGCCTGGAGCTCACTGTGAGACAGGCAGGCAGGTGAGCTGAGGAGCCAGCAGCAACAGAGCCTCACAGCTACAAGCAACAAAAATAAGACAAGATAACAAGCATTGAAATGGCAAGCCAGGACAGGGAGAAGGAGGGAGGTGACAGGAAAAGAAAACTGAAGTTCAGTGACAAGGAGCTGGAGGTACTGATCAAGGATGTCAGCCAAGACCATCACAAGCTTTTTGGAGCCCAGTCCCACCAAGTGCCCGAGTCACAGAAGAGGCAAATCTGGAGTGGCATTCGGGACAAAATCAATGCTATATGTGTGACCCAGCGCACCATAGAGGACATCAGGAAGAGGTGGTACGACCTCAGGAAGACAGCAAAACTAAGGATGGCAGAGAGACAGAGGGAGGCTGCCAAAACAGGTGGAGGAAAGCACCGAGCCCCAGCACCAACACCACTGGAACTGATGGTGGAGTCCACCATCCAGCCGGAGAGTGTGAGTGGCGTGGGAGACGCAGACATCTCCGCCAGAGCAGCAAGAAAACAAGGTATGAAGCATGCCCAGCATGCTGTGCTACCCCCTCCCCAACCCCAATCCCGATAGTGGCATTGGGGCTCCCACTCCACTCCATGTCTTACTGATTACCTGCAATGCATTATGGGTGATGTAGTCAGAGGGAACTTATGTATAGGACAGTCAGGCTAGCAAACACAATAGCATGGTAAAGTAATTGGCTACCTCAGGACAATCACTGTGTTCTGTAGACAGAGCAGTGAGTACATCTACATTTGTGTCATTACAGGCGAGTCATCTCGCAGTGCAGCAGAGGGCAGCAGAGCTAAGTCAGCCAGGCCAGAGGGGAGGCAACATGAGGATGACAGCATGCCTGCAGGGACCACAAGCTTGGTGCCATCACAGCCACATCAAATCCTCCACCACAGCCATCACCACAGCGCCAGGGAAGGCCGCAATCCCCTCTCACCCAGTCCCCACTGCGACGATCACCAACACCACCACCACCACAGTCAGGCAGGAGGCATGCCGTGGCCACCCTCCAGCAGATGGAAGAGTCGTCAGAGGAGGGCACAGTGGGCGAACAAAGTCCAATACATGAGGGATCCAACAGGGAGAGGGCTGGTACTCCATCTGAGGGCGCCCACAGTTCATCCCGACGCTGCAGGGCAAGGCCGGACAGTCCAGAAGCATCCGAGCAGGGTGAAAGTGTGTTTGATGGACTGGAAGGCAACATGCTGAAGGTCCAGTGCCTGCAATGGAGGGAGATGAAATCAATGCACAGGGAGATGGCACACATCAACAAGCATATGCACAGGATGGAGAAGGGCATCAGTGCTATGGGTGAGAACTTGTGTGCGGGAATGGAGAGAGTAGCAACCTCTGTGGACAACCTCTGCAGCCAGCTTGAGCAGGACCGTCTTGGCAGGCGCAGGGAGAGGCAGAGGCTACAGGCCTATACCAAGTCTGTAAACCGGCTGGCCACTACAACATCACTGATGTGTCGCAGGTCCATCGCCATGCAGAAGGAGATGGCGCATTGCAGCAGGGATGTGGCCAGGGGGATGGGTCTATGACCTCAGCTTTAGAGCTCCTTCAGAATGGTAAGGCGGCCACAATGGAGGGGAGGGGGGACAGTGAGGAGGCTACCAGCCGTGGTGGCATTACGCCCTCACCCACCGAGTGCAGGAGGCGCAGTAAACGTCACGGGGCTGCACAGGAACAGTCCAACACACCAGACAGTGTTGCTAGGGAACGTGCACGTGCAGCGCGTGGACGCAGGAAGTAGAGACCTATGCCTGTTGCCATACATGAGATGGGTGATGTAACCCATGTCCGATTGGACATTGATCACAATACTGGAGGTGTGCTTAATAAACACCTTCACATGTAACTGTTACTGGCTCTGTCTCGTTACTCACTCAGAAATAGTTTGACGTAATCTCTGCCCGTCTCTGTCTCCCATCATGTTCATTTGCAACACCAGCTGCGCAGGGCTCTGGCTGAGGGTTGTCCTCATCCTCGCCCTCTGAGTCAGTTAGTTCCACTGCTGTTCCTTTTTTTGTGGCCAGATTGTGTAGCATTGCACATGTAGCAATTATCTTGCAATATTTGATGGGGCTGTACAGACGTGCACCTCCAGTTTTCTGGAGGCAACTGAATCTGCTTTTGAGCAATCCAAATGTGCGCTCCACCACGTTGCGTGTGCTCCTATGTGCCACATTGTGTCTCCTCTCCCTTGGGGTGGTTGGGTTGAGATATGGTGTGAGTAGATAAGGCCGGAACGCATATGCGCTGTCACCTATGTACAGAAGTAATTGCCATGAATTTTTGTGACCAACAGCTTGAGCCAGGGTGTACATCAGGGTGTGTCACATTTACTTACCTAGTAGGTATCCGTCTCCAAATTCACCAGCAAGCAGACGTGTATGGATGCCACTGTTCCGGAAGATGTACGAGTTGTGGCTACTCCCGGGGAATTTGGCCACGATGTCAGTTATAATGTACTTGGCATTAAATATCACCTGCACATTGATGGAGTGGGTGGACTTGCGGTTTCTGTAGATGTATTCACTTGCTGCAGGTGGGCAGATGGGTATATGGGTCCCATCGATGCAGCCAATTACGTGTGGGAACTTCGCAAGTTGGTAGTACTCCAGCTTGGTCCTCTGCAGCTCCGCCTGTGTACCGGGGAAGGTAATGTAATGTTCCATTCTGTCCATCATGGCATCCAGGAAGGTGTTGAAGAAACGGGATAGACAGCTCTGTGACACAGCACCCACTGCGGCTATCACACCCTGGAAACTTCCTGATGCAAAGAGGTGCAGGCAACAGAGTACCTGGACATGGGTTGGGATTGCGTGGGCCCTTGGTGTCTGATCCTCCAGATAGGGTTTTAGGTCCCGTATTAGGTCAAGGATGGTATCTGGGTGCAGTCTGTACCTTTCATGGATTTCAGGTTCAGTCAATTGGAACAATGTGATGCGTAGTCTGTACACCCACTCTTCCCGTCTCCAGATCCTCACTCCTGCTGCTCTCAAGCGTAGCCGCCTTGCTATGAGGTAGAGGGCCACCATTGTGTTCACACAGATGCATTTTGGGCCTGTTTTTATGCACTTCACCTGATTACCACCTGCTCATATTCGGTAATAACGAGGTTTGCTATATCGCGTTTTTGGGGTTTTTACTAAATCGTTATTTCCGATTCGGTATTCATTGTTTCGGTATTCTCAGATCAGTAAATAAGGAATCGGTAATTGTTTACCGATTAGTTATTATCGATTCAATTCGGTATTACGTACATCTCACATGGCTAAATACCGGTTGGTAACGCCAAAATCGACCCGTTTTCAGTTTTACCGACCGGTATTTGGCCACCTACATATGGCCCTTAATGTTTTAATGTTTTTAACTTATTCTCTATTTATTTTCTTATGAATAACCTTGCAATACCCTTTGTTGGGCCTCAAAGGGCGGCCACATGATTGTGGTGGAAAAGATGGGCACGGGCTATGTATTTCTGATTGTTTTTATTATATGTATATCTTTTATGGTTTTCTATAACCGAAATAAAGATTATTGAATGAAAAGGGCACAAATAAAGCCTTGCAAAATAAACGCATGTGGTGTTGTGTGCAAAAGCAGCCTTATGGCAGCAAAGCTCATGCTACCATAGCAGACGTCCACAATGGACCCACAATCTATACTACAGTTCTTTGGTTTTGGCTCTTGAATTTGCTGATCCCGATATTCCTACGCTTATAGTGTGCGATTCGTTTTACTATGTACAATCCTTTAATGACAACTTATTCTTTTGGAAACAGAATGATTTCCGTGATTCTAAAGGTAGCGCAATTAAGCATAAAATGATTTGGGTTGAGTGGCCGCTCTTAAGGAGTGCTTGCCGCTCGCATATGTTATTCATACTTCCATCCACGTGTGGGAGCACACGCTGTTAGTAATTCCCTGGCTCATGAGGCACCCAAATCTGCAGTAGCCACTTGTTCTGTAGCAGCAGTTATGAGTACTATGACTAAAATTGATGATGACATGTTGGCAGCTATTGCTGCGACAAAGAATGGAACAAAATTTCCCCAAAGTGTCCATTCACGTTATACATACCGCTTGTCGTCTGATCAGATTCTGTTTGCTACAATGCCATCCATTGGGGAACCGCAGACTTTCTTTGATCATTGACGCACATGAATTTGTTGCTTCTGCACATGCTGGTATGAATGCAACTGTTTCCCTTTTGCATCAGCATTTTTGGTGGCGTGGTTTATATCAACAGGCAAGTAAATATGTTCTTTCTTGTGACATTTGTCAACTAATTAAACCTTCTGCTGTTGCACGTCTTTCACATACTCAGTTCCTCTCTTCTGCCTCCACTCTGGTAGCTCTCTCTGCTAGATAGCATTGTCCTCCTTACCCCACCTGCTCCTCCATTGCTTCGCTAACCCTCTCCCCCATTCTCTGGCTCGAGCATAATAGGCACATGGACTGTCTACAAGACATGCTGTATCTCTTCTGGGGGCTTTTGGCACACCCATCGATTGCCATTGGTTGTTTTCTGTGGCATTCTCAAATGCTTGCTTTTTATTGGTCTATTACTGCAATTTTTACTCCTTTGTGTGTCTCGTTCGTCCCTGGCGATTTCACTAATGGTTCCTTTTGTTTGTCCCACAGGAAGAGGGAGTGCGTGGTGGGGCTGTGCAGGGGCCGGGCTACACTCTATAACGCTTGTGTTTATTTTGTTATTGATGCTTGCCCTGTTGTCACTCCATGCCACTCCCCCTTTGTGTTCCTGGTTCCTCCTGATCATCCTGATCCAGCGGGCCAAAGGAAATTCAGTCTCATATGAACATCTCTACACCATGATACTCACCATAATTCATAAATCTAACACTAGGCCCATAGATGACTGAGACATGAAATTGACCAACTGAATCATATGACCTAATTAATCAAAACACTTTATAAACATTTAATTAAGTCAATATCATAGGCAATGGATTAACTAATGGTAACTCAAGGAAACAAACAAGACCAGCTTGTCATTTCAAAATCAATTTATATTAACTGTATTATCAAGCAAAGAGCATCTTAAGAATTAAATTCTTTTATTAGCATTTTTATTAAGCAAAATTAATTATTAGAAAGGCACATTTGACTGTCAGCTCAAATCAAAATCAGCATGAGAAGTGCTCAAACATTTAGGAAATCCCTTCCCTAAAACCCTATTTCCCTAACTTAACCTAAGAAAACCTAAAGGGATAAAGTAAAGTTCGGAGTATCTTACATGAGTCAATAGTCCGACAGCATCTCTGGAGCACAGGAACAAGCCAACAGTGCTCTTTCCAAGGGGGCAATTTTTATACCTTTTCTCTATCTAAAACTAACTAAAAGAATACAAATATCCGAGCAACACGAAGCATGATTGGTTGAGAAATGTCACTCGAAGTCATTCGCCTTTCACAGTTCCTCAAGAGCTGCATTGTTCATTGACTACCTGTGTCACAGGCTCTTCCGAAGCTTGCAACATTTAACAAAAATCATTCGTTGCTTCCTCCGTCCAAGCTTTTCCGCCGCTACACATCCTGTCCTTGGCAATGAAAGTTTTAACAATGACCATTTCAATGCTCCGCATAGCCTTGCTTTCGCGTGTGTCTTTCAAAGAATTATGAAGAAATTATTTTCTTTTCATAAACTGCTGTGCAAGGCCCAACTCGACAGGACTTCGGACATCCATTTTAGAAATAGGCCACAGGTCTCTTTTAGCATGACTCTAGTATGCAAGGAAACACAAGACATCAATTAATTTCGAGAAATGATAATTATTCTGTTACCCACCCCCTTTACTAATGTTAACCCATTAGTCTATGTTACCTAGCTTTGCATACAAAAGACAAACAAAACACAGTCACATAAAATGACACGACATAAACAAAAGCACATTTAAAAAGAATGCACATGCTATTATTTGAAACAGCTGCAATTAATATTCGACAGAACAAAAGACAAGGTAAATGTATTATTTAAAACATAATGACAAACATGACAAGAGCACATATAATTAGACCCGTGTGTGTTCGTGAAAGTGCACATTATTCTAGGTTGTGTCAGTACAAAAACATGCAACACTCATTAGTGAATTAAAAATTATGGGAGTTTTAATCAACGGACTGAATCTAAACTTATCTTTAAAATCCGCTTCATCAATCCCAACAGCACACCTCGCAGCTGCTCCTGCTCGTATCTTAGCTCAGTTTTACAGTAATGTTTGGCACTCGTGCTTCTTTTGTTTTTGGTGCTTACCCTGTCATCACTCCTCGCCCCCACCCCTCCAGGTTAATGTTCCTCCTGGTTGTCCCAACGAAACAGATCCCAGCTGCTCCTGCTTGTGTCTTGGCTCAGTATTACAGTAATGAAACTCTCCTTATACCTTTTCTAGTAAAGCGTACACTGAAAAAGAGAACTGCCTCTAGGTACTCACATGTTTAACAGATACGGGACTGGATGTAAATAGATGTGCCCAGGATGACGTGAGTTGATAAAGGGGGTAAGACAACATTCTAAACATGGTCTCCTATTTCTGTGGTGCCTGTAACTATTCTATTGCTAAACTTCTCCAGTAAGAGATCAAGGTACATTCTGCAATCTGCTTTAGGACACTGAAGATTATACTGTGGTGCAGCATGAGCCCAGCGACATGCATTGCTGCAGCCCCTTGACTAGTAGCTGAGAGCATAGAGACCCTGAGAGACACAACCAAAAGCCAT